>NW_024042085.1:0-25000 GCF_014851395.1 Micropterus salmoides | reverse complement strand
GAGCATCGGATGCAGCGGTGTGAAGCACGCCGCCACTGGACACTAGAGCGGTGGAGACGTGTTCTCTGGAGTGACAAATCACGCTTCTCTATCTCGTAATCAGATGGGCGAGTCTGGGTTTGGCGGTTGCCAGGGGAACGGTACTTGCCTGACTGCATTATGCCAGGTGTAAAGTATGGTGGAGGGGGCATCATGGTGTGGGGTTGTTTTTCAGGCGTTGGACTCGGCCCCTTAGTTCCAGTGACAGGAACTGTTAATGCTTCAGCACACCAAGACATTTTGAACAATTTCATGTCCCCAACTTTGTGGAAACAGTTTGAGGACGGCCCCTTCCTGTTCCAACATGATTATGCACCAGTGCACAAAGCGAGGTCCATAAAGACCTGGATGAACAGTTAATCTATTTTGTTCATCAAGATCTCCAGCTGTCCTTTCAGGTTTTTAGGTATTATTATTATTATTTATTATTATTATTATCCATCTTGGGTAAATTAAACTAGTCTGACTTGCAGTCATGATCACTCAATCATGACTGGACCAAAATTGTCACGACACACACAGTTGGAAGAAAAAAAGGTGTAATGTGATTAAAAAAAAAATAGGCCTACAGCTCACGCTAACTTTAAATACAGTGTTTCCCACATAGACTTTACTTGGGCGAGTCATCCTAACATATTGGTGACCCAGTTTAGCATTTTGCTGGGAAACACAGAGATGTTATTTGGCATTACGTTACAGCATGTGGACATGGTGGAGATTTTACATTATGAAGGAAAAGTGAACGCATCAGTGCAGGGAGGGACGGAACTGTGACACGAGACCGTTGACGTTTCAGTCTCTGTTTCAGTGTCTGTTTCAGTGTCTGTTTCAGAACCGTTACACCCCTGCTTGTAGTCTTCTGCTGCTAGTTTTCCTGCCTTTCAATCAATGCTCTGTGCAACAGAGTGAATAAGCAAACAGGAAATTGGTAAATAGAGTTCTGGCAAATCAGTTTCACCAGCTGAACTATGTTTTGATAGATTCTGACGCATCTTGTCATCAAGTCACTAGATGATGATCTAAACATGCAGCTCTCTCATTAAATACGTGGCTTAAATACTTTTCTGTGTGAATCAGCCTCTGCTCATGTTTCCCCGACTCTATTTTAAATATTAACAAATGATTCCACAAATAGTCTAATAACACATGACTAGTTAATAACATCACATTCACTGTGCATGAATTCATATTCTAATTTTGTTAACTAATGTTCTCGTTCAGACCTCACCTTTAGAGACCGATCAGGAGAAATCACAATTTTAAACTCCACATCTGTGGTGTGTCCTCAGTATCTTTAAAACATTTGATGCAGTATCTTCATGTTGACTAATCACTACAGATGTACAGAAGGTCAGTCCAGAAGTTGACAATATATATTAATGCATCTGATAATAACGAGATCAATATCTAATTTTGAGAAAAAATATTTGTTGATCAGATATCTATTAGCCATCTCTCTGACAAGACAGATGAGGAGAAATCGTTGGTGCTTCCAGATTTTGATGTTACTGATCTCTGCATCAGCTGATTCTAGGACAAAAAAAAAGTCTACTCTGATCTACTTGATGATGATCTGAACCAGAAAGATTACAAATGGCTCCAAGATTATTTCTGTTACCATGTGAAGTACACTTAGACTCATGCTGTATCCTCAGAGGGGAAATTTCCTGTAGCCACCAGCAACACTGTTAGACTGATCACTTGAAGCTGATATAACATCTGAAGATGTTCTGTTGGCTTGGTTCATTATGATAAAGGACAATGTTTTCATTAAATTGTTGGTGTTCTGTCAAACATCTTGAATATCACCCAGCTCTAAGGTGACTAAGTTGTAGCACAGACATTGCAGATGTAGAGATCAGAGACATTAAAATCAAGACTCTCCACTAGTTTCTCCTGATGTGTCTTTAAGGTCGGACTCTGTGGGTCACGATGTAAACGGCACATCAGCCTTTTAAATACTTGGTGAAACTGTGTTCAGACAGACTGTAGCACTGCAGTAACGGATCACAGAAATCAGCCAGCTGCTTAGACTGTAATCTCACTCCCTGCATAAATTCCCTATTTGAATTTAACTTCATAAATGCTAAATATATATAATGATACTTTTGTATAGGACTGCAACTAACAATTGTTTCTGTAACTGTTTGTATTGTTTTCTTATTACTGTGTTCACAGGTGCAGCTGCAGAGCCGTCCATCACGATAGTTAATATCACAGAGTTTGGGGTCCTGCTGCAGTGTGAAGTTCGAGGTGCTTTTCCAAAACCTACAGTAGAGTGGCAGGACAGTGCTGGAAACAAACTTCCTGCTGAGGAGCCACAGGTCTCAGAAAGAGAAGGCAGTTTCTACATCATCCTCCAAACTACTGTGAAGAAGACCGTCCACTGTGTAGTCGAGCAGGAGGACATCGGCCATACGATCAGTACTAACATCACTGTGCCAGGTGAGATTCATCTTAGTGGTTTTATCTGCAAATAGTTTTAGATGTTCATCTGGTGTTTTAAATGTTTAAAATGTTTAAAATTTAAATGTTCATAGCTTTTAGGAGCATGGCCACCATAGCTGTTTTGTGTAGGTAATAATCAGTGTGCTGGACATGGTCTGCAAATAAGTCTGACATCCGACCAATTCATTTTCAAGCCATTACATGTTTAGCTCAGCCGGGACTCCCGATGGGAGAGTTGTTTGTTCGATCCCAACATCCTGCAGATTTTTTCTTCTCCCTTGTTAAACAAATTCATTATAATGAAACTTTTGCACATGCTCAGAATAAAGCATGTTCAGCATTTGATCCGCATTAATAAACCAAAGGATGCTTATTTTCATTTGCCTGAAGAAATTCAGGGGACTCTAATTACACGTACACTGGCAGCTTTTTCAGAGGTGTGTCAAGCAGGCCAGAGACTCTTGTGAATGTCCTTCAGGACTTGTCAAAGTAAAAGCTCTCAATAAACGACAGAAAGCATTGCTGCAAAAACGAGTAGCTGTCATGACAGATCTTTTTCAGCACCAGCCACTTTCTATTTATCTATTTATTTATTATTTTTAGGCTATCAAAGCAATCTGGCTGCAGGCCAGATATTATTGCTGTACATCTGAGTGTGACTCTAGGTTTTGTTGTGTGTTTCAGAGAAACTGTTTGAGGACACATACAGCAGAGGGGAGGTCATAGGATGGTTTTTTAGTGGATTCTTTTTGGCAGCTCTAACTGTTGCTGCAGTTCTAACTTGGCTGAACTGCTGCAAGAACTTGCTATAAAGTTCATCAAAGCACGCTGTTATAAAGGTGAGTTTAGATAATGGATTGTATCAACATATCCATGATGTGCAGACATCAATCCCGTTGCAATGAATTGAAAGAAGACGCTGGCGTCAGTAAAAAACGGTTTTGGTGGACACGGGCCTTACTGAGAAGAGATCAATAAAGATTTTACAAGTTTCACAAAGGCTGTTCATTTCAGGGATTTTATCATTTCGTGTTTATTCTCTCCCTCTGTATGCAACCTCATCCCATTATTGCATGTTACTAACACAACTTCTCCCCTTTCTGGTAGTTTTGTGCTTTCTCGTCCCTCTTCTCTCTCCTCCTATCACTTCCTGCAGGTTTTCTGGCTCTGGAGCTGTGGAGTCTGGATCTGTGGTTTCGGGTCACCTGCTGCCCCCGTGTTCCTGCTCGACACCCTCTGCTGCAACAACTTGTTACTAGTCCTATTGTTGTTATAATCATTAACATTACGATTTTTATTAAAATTACGATTGTTATAATTAACATTACGATTATTATCTGCATCATTATTCATTCAGTCTATAGCATCATCACTTTACTGTCTGTACCTCTGTGTGTATTTTGTGTAGTCTCTCTCTCTCATTAGCTTTATTGGCTTGAATGTGTAAATGTGTTTCCTCCCTGGTGTGAAAAGTTCTTTGGGCAGCTAAACATGGGACGGGACTGAACTTTTGTTTTTTGTTATTGGAGTAGACTAGCGGACTGGCCCCCAGGAGCACCGGGAGATTTCCTGGTGGCCTGAGGGCCGTTTTGGCTTCCTGTTAATTGTCTACTTGACCACCAATACAGAAAACGTTTTTACTCCACGCATCAGGCCCGTCTAGGCCTTTTCAGACGGGGAGCGACTCTCTGCCTGCGTACTCTCTTGGATCCGCTGGGTCTCTCTGAGCTCCTCATGTGAACAGACAGGCAGACAGCGCTCTATCTTCTGTGCGCTACTGAATCGCTGCTGGTTTTATTTTTTCTTCAGTTTTTTGTCGGCTGAAGGAGCTTTTTGGACTTTTGTATTACTGACTCTGATCGTTAAAGCTTATGTTCAGTGAACGTGTGAAGTGTTTAATGCTTTTGATATGACTGATGCTTGAAAAATAAAATAATTTAACATTAGAGCAAACTCTGTATATTTTATTCTCTAATAGCTTTTTGTGTCTAGCCTTGTACGTTTGTATATTTCTATGATTGGTTTCTCAGGTGTTTGTGAGGGTGCAGCCACAGCACCTTGAAAACTCAGTGTTCAGACAGGCTACTTGTTGGTCAAACGTTTGTATCTTGTAATGTGAATAACTTTCTTCCCAGGTGAACATAGTGCACAAACCTATACCAAGTTCAGTACCTAGTAGGTGTAGTTTTAACTTTTTTTTTACCAAGCTCATTGAACTTTAAATTAGATATTATGTCCTAAAACACGTCTGTATGGGATCTTTCACTTATCAAAGTTGTGCAGCCTGCAGTTTAATATGTTTGAAACAGTTTCAGACGTCACAAGTGAATCCAGGATCTGTGACTGTTCTTCTCTGAACCCGCATGAAGCCATCAGACCTGGTTTCTGTGTTAAATATCAGGTTTGTTTGCTTCGATTAGCTGCTGCTCAGGTTTATTTCTGAACTCTGGCTGATAGTCACTGACTCCTGATCAGTAATTAATTGTTCTTATGTGTAATAAATCAGACAGCAGGGTGGAAATACCAGTAAAAGTTTAAGTTTTAAGTTCAAGAGTGTCAGAGGTAGTAGGGTAGCTGGTAGACACAGGAGAGAGGAAACTGTGTTGACAAGGTTAATATTAGGGCACTGAAGAAAACACTGAAGATGGTAGAAACACCAGACTGTCTGTAAGTGTTTCAAACATGTGTTGAAGGGCAGGTCGCAAATGTATTTTCTAGGGGTGCAGGAATTCACATTTAAAGGATTACTGAGCATGTCAACAGCCGTACAACATTGATAAGGTTCAGCTGTGGACTGTAGCACCACGCCCCACTGGGCTGCGGTCCAAACCTTTGTAAGTCCATGTTTGTATTTATTCTATTGAAAGTCTTTGTGGTCCAAAGTTAGTCATTAGTGTTAACCCTCTACTGCACACATTTTTATGGTACATGAAAAAAATATATTCCACATCATTTCTTGGTTCATTTTGGAATATTTTTATTGATAAAACTGTTTTGTGAAAATAATTTGTTTATTTTCATAAAACGTAGAAATGACAGGGTGGGAAATGACAAGATGGACAATGGCTTTAATGGGTGAACTAGAAGACAACACATCATTTATTAAACAACAGGAAACCTTTAAGCGTTATAAAGAATGATTTTTGGAAACACTTTAGTATTACATAAGTTTAAAAAAAAACAACACAGTTTACAACAATATGGCCCTGCAATAAAAAATCTTCAGATCACTGACAAAAAGACATCATGCCCCTAACTTTTTTTTAGTATTATTAATTAATAGTGGTTTTGACTTGGTAAAAAAACAAACCTGGAAGTCCGTTGCAGAACATTGCGCAAGTGAACATGTAGAATTGAACTCGACCCAGGAAACATGTCGTAGTTTATCCTTAACTGTCGCATCAGCGCTGTCGTGGTAAACAACAACAACAACCAAAAAACTCTTCAGCGTCGAAATACGGACGACTCTTCAAGTAAATTGCCCTTTTAAAGTGTTCAAGAGCTTTTTACTGTCCGTTTATTGGGACATTTAACTAGCTTGAAGATATTTCACCAACATGTCGACAGCTTGGGAGTTCCTCTTCTTCTGTTTCTGTCTGCTGACTGCGTTTGGAATAACGTTAACACCAAACGGTAAGAAAGCAAATGACCACTACTTAGTACGTACCAAGCCAAATGAATAGTGACAGTCACATAATAATATTAAATTACTGCTGTAAAACCATCACAATAAAGTGCGTCACAACCTCTCAGTAACGGTATTTAACCGCGGTTAGTTAGTTTTAAGTTGGATATTCGACAGCCTTTCAGCCAGGATCCAGTGACTGCTTCTAACTCAGCTGTTGGTATAAGTATAAGTTAAGTTAGCTCACCTCTGATGGCTCGCATTTAACCACCGGGGGTCAGTTTAGGGACCATCAATAAATTACTATTGTTAAAACAGTGTTTGGTGAAAATCACCATTTATTTTTATAGCTTCCATGTCATGTGATTCAGGGACTCCAAACCAATCCCGAATTGTAGTAGTCACTAGGCAAATAAGACACTCATCTTCATATTATATTTGAGTGCATATTTCATTTTATCTGAATATTTATTAATATTTATTGGGAAAAAATGATTTGTTTTCAATAGCTTCCATGTCATGTGATTCAGGGACTCCAAACCAATCCCGAATTGTAGTACTACACTAGGCAAATAAAACACTCATCTTCATATTAGATTTGAGTGCATATTTAATTTTATCTGAATTTTTATTAATATTTATTGGGGAAAAAATGGTTTGTTGTCAATAGCTTCCTTGTTATGTGATCCAAGGACACCAAACCAATTCCGAATTTTAGTATTACACTAGGCAAATGAGACACACCTCTTCTTATGAGATTTGAGTGCATATTTGAATTTATATTAATTTAGTAATAATTTATGGAAAATAATGCTTTATTTTTCAATAACTTCTATGTCATGTGACCCTAGGACTCCAAACCAGTGCCGAATTGTAGTTTTAAACTAGGCAAATGAGACATACCTCTTCATTTTAGATTTGAGTGCATATTGTGTTTTATATTAATATTTATTGATATTTTATGGGGGAAAGAAGCTTTATTTCCAATAGCTTCCATGTCATGTGATCCAAGGACACCAAACCAATCCCGAATTGTAGTGTTACACTAGGCAAATGAGTCACACCTCTTCTTATGAGATTTGAGTGCATATTTGAATTTATATTAATTTATTAATAATTTATGGAAAAAAATGCTTTATTTTTCAAAAGCTTCTATGTCATGTGACCCTAGGACTCCAAACCAGTGCCGAATTGTAGTGGTACACTAGGCAAATGCGACACACATCTTCATATTAGATTTGAGTGCATATTCTAATTTATATTAATATTTATTAATATTTAAGGCGAAAAAAATCTTTTTTTCAATAGCTTCTATGGCATGTGATTCAGGGACTCCAAACCAATCCCGAATTGTAGTACTACACTAGCAGTGTGATTATAAGTGTGACCACTAACTAACGTGTTTATTGTTGTGAACCTACGTAATCATTGGTTGATAAAGTTATGAATATGAATATTTGGAAATATGAATTCATAAACTCTCGTTTCTGGGGCACCACCTGAAATTCCGTTTGCCTAAGGCCTTCAGGAGACCTTAGGTATGATTTTTAATAATCACACAATTATGTACTTAGTTAGTAATTGTCTCATATCAAAGTCGAGAATCCTCCGTCCAGTGACCTTGATTTAAACAGTACACACGCACAGTTCCTGTTATTAAGGTCAAATTTATTAACTAACTAAAGTGAATACACAGTGAGGTTAAATATATCAAAGAAATAAAACAATGATAATGATTAAACAAACAGAATGCAATCAATAAGAATGATGGAGTTCAATGTGAATTTAGTTGGTCTATTGTGAAAGGATTTGAGTCTAAGAGAGAAAAAGAACTAATGAACGCAAGTTTGATAAAAACTAAATTAAATTTGGCTAGGAGTTTTAGGCTAAAATGAATAAGGATTAAAATAAAGGACGTCGTCTCGACCACAGAATGTAGTTTGTTTTAGCCTTACTGCCTCTCGTTTCTCAGTTTTTCCACCGTCTGGCAAAAGCACACTGTGGGCTTAGCTTGTTTGTGTGGTCAGGGCCTGCGTGGCTCCTGAGATTTCTGTGTCTTAACTTTAATATGTTCTATTAATCAAATACCTTCCACAATCAAACCTTAAATGTCATAAACACACCGTTCTTAGTTTTTATGCATTTGATAAAAGGAAAGGAAATTATTGTCAGTCGTTAAACATAATAGTTAAAACATTTCGTAGGGATCACAGCCGATGAAAGAGCATCTTAACTAAGTACTTCCTGGATAATATTGGCTGTTAAACGTCCTTACTTAGAGAATATAAGCAAGTTATACGAACATGGCTTCAGATTACAAACAATAAAATACAGAGTGATACATTAAAAGCACAAGGAGAGGCATTAAAACAATGACATGTAATACTTATTTTGTTTTATTTAATTCCTCTGGGTGGGTGGGGGCGGGCGCTGGTTCCATGAGGGGCCAAAGGATTCTCTGATTATTTACTTATAGTGAACTCAATCCTTGGTTCAGAAGCTAAGAAAACTGGTTGTTTAACACATGATAATATTTCTGTATCATATAATTTCTGTGGGAGTATATAAAAGGTGCATTAGTTACACAAATTAAATGCAGAAAGGACAGCTTATTTATGGTTTCCAACATAGACTTTAACAAGAACATGGTAATAATACTACTCAAACTGAAGTGGCCAGAACTACTAAGTAACTTAACAAAGATAATTGGATAATATCTGGATTAATGAGATAAAATAATCAAACCCACACTGGCTGGTTCACTACATTATAAACTGGTGTTTCATTGAGGTGACATGTAAATGTGTTATCTGATGTTCTGTCTGAACCTGATGGATTTGAACATAATAACTAAAATAAACTTCTTCTTTCAGGGTCGGGTGTCGTCAGAGTGGTTGTGAAAGAAGGGAGTGACGCCATTTTACCCTGTTCCCTCAGCACCAAGGAGAACGCTGAGTCAAAGCTCTTTGACTGGAAGAAAGATGGTCGGAAGGAGGTTTTCTTTTATGATGCAGGCCTTCATTACAACAACGGCCGTCCAGGTCAAGATCAGCAGTTCAAAGGTCGCGTCTCACATTTTCAAGATGAGCTAAAGTACGGCAACGCCTCCATCAAGATCAGAAATACGAAGGTGACCGACAGTGGAGACTACAGCTGTGATTTTCCACGTCTTCAGCCAAGACAGATATTCCACATTCAGCTTGTTGTTGTTGGTGAGTGTTTTCATTAGTCTACGACCTTTTTTTCCCTGATTGAACAAGACGATAACGAGCCGGCGACAATGTACTTAAACACTGACTAACTATCTTAATATGCACTATTGTTGATGAATAATGACGACACTAAAGTTTAATTCATAAAATAAAATCTCTCTTTCTTTTTGTCAGTGTAAGGAGGAGACAAAATATTACAGGCCATATTTTCTCAGTCCAGATGGAGGGTTTTTTTGGGACGGGGCTTAATGTGGATCGTTTGGTTCGTTTTGGTTGTTGTATGTGCGGAACGTTTTACTCTGCACACATGTCCTCACAAAAACTGATGCAAGATGTCACAGTGTCGGTTAGTTTTGTCCAGGTCATCATAATCTACAGTAGATAACAGCAGAACGAAGCATGCACTGTCACAGCGTTAGCGGATTTTGAACACCTGCAGCCTCTCCTGCAATCATAATCTACAGTAGATGACAGTTGAACAAGGCGAAACATCTGCAGCCTCTTCCTGCATTTAATACTCCCACTCAAGGATCTAACCACAGTGAGCTTGTTTCTGTGTTCATGACTACAGTTCACTGCTTGTAAGTAAAGACAAGGCACATCTAGGTAAAAAGAAAATGATCAAGAATGATTACTTATTAATACTGATTAAGGATAATAAAAAGATTAAAATGATTAAGAATGATTCATTTATACAACAAGAGGGACGGCAGAACACAGAGTTTATAAACAAAAACACAAAAAGCACTACAGAGCGCAATCCAGAGGCGGCCATCCTCCGCAGTGCCATCATAACAACCAGACCCTGATCTATTCTTTCACTCTGTCTTCTGGGGTGATCGGGTTCTTATCCTCTTCACCTCTCTGCTGCCTTGTTGAGGAAATCTTTCTCAGCAGCCCAGCCAGGCCTTTCGCCTCCTGTGGTGGTGTTGGTGGTAGAGGTGCTGCTTTGTGGTTCCTTCCTGACTTGTGGAGGTTCCAGCTTCAAGGTCTCCCGGACAAAGCTGCCAACAATTGCAGCTACAGGGTCATCTGAAAAGGTCATTTTGAAGTGGGGACATGGCTCTTTTGCCTTCTCTGTGTATCTGTTAAGGTCTTCTTTCATCACCCTTTTCATCTCCTTGGTCAGAGATGGCTTCTCATCCTTTTCCACAAGAACATCACGGGTAAAGTACCACTTTAAGATAGGGGCTGGAAGGTTCCAAGTGTTGCTGGCCTTTTTAACAACGGGTGATGTCGTCCTTCTCTCTGAGGCTTTTGAGATGACAATGTTCAAATTATGGCCAAAGCACCCAAGCCACAGATCTGGGAAGTCTTCAAATGCATCATTTTTGGTGCGTTGTCAATGATTATTAAGTATTTCTTGTTTTTCCCCCACTCTTCCAGCATATTTTCAAAAAACTTTCATATGTTGTGAGCAAAGTGATCTTGTAGGAAGAACTGTGTTTCCAGGGAGCTTGAACTCAGTTGCCAGTCTGGGTGAAGTAGTGGATAGTGAAGCTGAAGTAAGACTGATCATCCAGCATGTTCACTGGTCCAGAGGTCAATAGCTGCAGCAAATCATGTGGCTTGAGCCACACTTTGTCCAACATCTGCTTTAACCTATTTACTGTTTTGTCTTGGAAAAGAATGTTTGTAATGGCACATAGTAGTGAGGCACAGCAACGTTCATCAGCCTCACAAAGCCAGGCCCCTTAACACCTTTAACTGACATCATGTCCTTTGCAATGTGAAAGGAAATGGCTGCTGTGAGGTCTGGAGCTTTTTTTAGATTGGGTGGATAAGCAGCCTGTCTTTTAAATGCATGCTCAATTCTTATCTGTGTCACTGTAGGTGAGAGCAAGGAAGGACGTTTTGGTTGGTCTGCTGCATGCCCACTCTGCACACAAGGAAATAACAAATGCTAGTTGTTGTTGTTGCCCATTTATACTCATGTGTATGGGTAGCCTTCGGTGTAGGCTACGCACGTAGATGTTGGTTTCGTAGATGTTGGTTTCGGTTTATTGAGTTGTTTGAGAGGCTGCGTCATTAACAAGCAAGCGGCTAATTTCTTCCCACAGGTTTTCTGCAGGATAGTGTCCATATGCTGCTCCAACACACCACGTGGGTCTGACGGAGACTACTCTCGTTTGGGCTCCTCCTCCAAAGCTTGACCTGACCTAGCTTTAGGGTTGCCAACTGTCCCGTATTAGCCGGGACGCCCCTTAGTTTAATCGAGTTGTCCCATAGGCTACATGACCTCTCTTGTCCCGTTTTTTGACTAGGCCTACTACGCTCAGGGTGCGAACGACGGGGGAGCCAGGGGGAGCTCAGCTTAATAAGACATCAGCTCCCCTAAAAGCATGATTTGTGATATTTTGGGGGGTCTCTAAAATATTGACAGCTGCTTTATTGACATTAATCATGCGGAGCATCAGACTTCAGCCAGCCAGAGGGAACGATCACCGACCGTCCGCAGCGGGCCGGTTGCTCCATTATCTCCTGTCCCTGGTTCCCCCCTACTCCGTCTTCGGTCCGGGTTTTACTAGTACAACCGACGTGCTGTGAAAGAATATTACGCATGATCCATGGACTACTGCAGCTGGGGGCTCCCCGCAGCGTCACGCAACTTTCTAAATTCTTCCCTTCCTTATTATTATTATTATAAGACAAACATGTGTGGTACAAGACAAACGTGTGGTACAAGACAAACGTGTGAAACAAGACAAATGTGTGAAACAAGACAAATGTGTGAAACAAAAAAAACATGCGTGAAACAAAAAACGTGTGAAACAAGACAAACATGTCTAATACTTTCACAGTCAGCCCAGGCCTACATGCTTGCAGCTATAATGATTCAGCAGTGAGAATCCCAGTCTGCCCCCCCTAACGCAGAAACGTATTTTTCTGTGTCTTATGGAGTGTGCTGCTGAAGTTACTTGACTTTTATGAAGATAGTGATGAAACTGCAAATGTTATTCATCAAGTTCTGATGAACTGGCTGAAAAAGCATGAACTGGAAGTCACATCACATGTAGATAGCCTGTGTTCTTTTCACTTTGTCATACGTACATGAAAGGGATAGCCTTTTCTAACCTACTGTGCAAGTGTTTATTAGACAAATAGTACAGGTAACAGGTAGGCTAGTGGTTTAATTAAAGGCACCTGCTGTAAATAACTATTATTAAACCTACCAAATATTTAATTAAGAGATTAGCTATCATTGTGACAAATTGCTTAAAACAATACACTGTATATTCACACAAAAAATGACTCGAGACACAAACACACACTAAGTTCACTCTGATCTTTAGTCCAGCAGCTCAGCTTCTACAGACTATTTCACTGATTCAAACAGAAACATTAAAATTTCCTGTTAACATGTGACTGTCCGTACACTTAGACCCGTGCTGTTTCCTTAGAGGCACCTGCAGTGAAACGTCCTGTAGCCACCAGCAACACATAGATATTGTCCTGTCAAACTTCTCTGATATTACCCAGCTCTAAGGTGACTAATGTTGTAGCACACACATTGCAGATGTAGAGATCAGTGACATCAAAATCAATCTCACCACTAGTTTACCCTGTCTGTGTTTTAAGGTCAGACTCTAAGGTCCGATGTAAAAGTGACGAGAAAGCACAGGAAATAAAGTTAGTAACATGCATTAATTGGGTTGCGGTTGCTCTGCAACTGGTGTGCAGTGGAGCAGTACATGGCTGCTCACTTGATTAATAAATAGACCATGACCACATCAGTATAGTCTGGTTGTTATAAAAGTTCTTTGGATGTATAAAACCTCCGCCGCTTTAGCTGCTTCTAAGCTACTTAGATCGTTAATACAAATATTAATGTTTAAACTTGCTGTACATCATTAGATCGTTCAGATTCTCCCCAATTCAACGGTTCAGTTCATTTTACGGAAACAAGAAGCCTGAAAGTCTAATTCTACAACAAGAGTTGAGACAAAAAAAGTGGCGACTCCCGTTACCTTTGAAGCGCTTGTTAAGTCCGAATGTGTCACTTCCTTGATTATTTATATTCTTAAAGGCTCGTGCAGACTACGCAACTTTCACACTACACAACTTGAAGTCGTCGTGGCGTTCACACTACTGGTCTCCAAACCACGTTTTTGTCAAGAAAACACACTTGAAATGACGTGAACCTAAACACGAAACAGCTGTTGTTTGTTATTATAAAGACAAAGAATCTGGGTGAAAGAATGGATCAGCACACGCAGGTAGCAGTGATCGTCTGAGCTACAGAGAGAGCTGGAGGGGAGTTACAAGTGTTTTGCGGTGAAACAGTAGCTGCCTGCTCTGCCAGCTGCCTGCTCTCATTGGCTGGATGTGGACGTCGAGTCGGCCGACTCCTCCAGATATTTGGCATGTTAGGATACCTGGCAGACGTCGGCGATGAGTCAGTGATGTGTTGGGGATCCGTTTTGACGCGTCCCTGTGTAGTTGTCACGTAACGACTGCCGACCGCTGACTGGCTTCTGATTTACCCCCGATCACAGCCTGAGGGTCGCCGGGCTCGGCGAGCGGCAAATCGGGCTAAAAATCGTGTAGTGTGAACTAGGCTTTATTCTGTAAGGGTCCACCGATCAAAAGAGTCACAACAGCTTCTCATAAAAATTAATCCTGTCATGTGCAAAAGGAACTAAAGGCCTGTCTCAAATATAGGCAGGGACAATTCAGTGATTTTAACAAATAAATAAAAGTTTTACAGTATTGGCTTTATCAAAGAGGAAAGTCTTAAGCTTACTCTTAAATCTGGAGATGGTGCCTCCTGAACATAAACTGAGACCTGGTTCCACAGGAACCAAGATGCTTTTCCTGTAATTAATTTGTCTATGTTTGTATGAAATCAGTGGCACAAGATATTTCTCAATGACAAAATGTACACACTTTGGGTTGTACATACTTTTGAAACTTTGTGTTTTATATTTAAATTTGACAAAAGATGAATGTACACCTAAACAGTCTGTTACAATTCAATACAACAGCTCTGCTATAAATTCAGCCTTTACAAATTATAATGTTCAGTTTTTGTTGATTTTGTCTGAAACATGTAAATTCAGTTACATGTTTGTTACTGAGCTCATAGTTAAAGGTGCTGTTGTGCTGGACTACGTTATACTGTCCTATATTTACAGACATGAGGCGACGCTTAGTTTCCAGACTTTTGGTAGAAGTTAGAAATGTTTGAAATATCATGTCCTATCTAACAATGCTGGGAGGAGCAACTGAGGCTGATACTGTGCTTTTCTGTTCCTCTGTGTTTTTCTGTTAAACACACTTTAATCCTCATTTACAAGCAGAGAAGAGACAACAAGAAACATCACAGTGTTACATTTATAATCCTGTTATTGTCCTTTTATAGCTGATGTGTCTGTTTACTGTGTTCACAGGAGCATCTCCAGAGCCGTATGTCAAGACACTTAATCAAACGCAGGACGTGGCCCTGCTGCAGTGTGAAGTTCTTGGTGCTTCTTCAAAACCTACAGTAGAGTGGCAGGACAGTGCTGGAAACAAACTTCCTGCTGAGGAGCCACAGGTCTCAGAAAGAGGAGGCAGCTTCTACATCATCCTCCAAACTACTGTGATGAAGACCGACAACTATCGCTGTGTAGCCACACAGGAGGAGATCAGACATCAGATTTATACTGAGATCTACGTGTATATCTGTGGTGAGATTCATCGTAGTGTTATTTTTGTATTTCGATCGCTGTGTTATTAGTTTTCATTTTATTTAGGCTGCAAAAGGGGAAGCACACATGACCAGCAGGTGGTCATAATGTTATGGCTGTTTGGAATAACATGCTGATTGCAAAAAAAAAAAAGATATAAATATGTGTTGATCTGATATATTTTAGGCTAGATCTACAGCTCTATCTGAAAAGACATTGTTTGATCAGTTAAAGCTGATGTAGCATCCGAAAATGTTGTGTTGGCTCGGTACTAAGTTGTAGCACAGACATTGCAGATGTAGAGATCAGTGACGTCAGAATCAAGACTCTCCACTAGTTTCTCCTGATGTGTCTTTAAGGTCGGACTCTGTGGGTCACGATGTAAACGACACATCAGCCTTTTAAACTGTTGGTGAAACTAACCAGTGTGCTGTACATGATATACAGTTTACATTCTGAGTGTGACTCTAGGTTTTGTTGTGTGTTTCAGAGAAACTGTTCAGCAAAGGGGACGTCACACGGTGGTTTTTTGGTGGAATCATTTTGGGAGCTGTAATTGTTGTTGCAGTTCTAGCTTTGCTTGTAGCTACAAAGTTCATCACAGTACGCCGTAATAAAGGTGAGTTTATAAAATGGATTGTATCAACATATTCATCATGTGCAGACATCACAGATACTTAATAGAAACCGTCTCACGTCATGATGGTCTCATTTTCTTAGATATAAGATATTCATTTTTTTTATTAAACTCATTCTTTTTGCCTTTATTGGAGCAGCTGTAGAGAGACAGGGAAACAGGTGAAGAGCCAGGATGACATACACACAGTGCCAAAATTCATTAAAAAAATTCACTGAGCCTTTATTTGTTGATGAGGCCTCTGGTTCTCATTCTGATTGTTTGAAATAAATATAGAAAGTTATAAATACATACATGTTTCTACATTTGGATTTCCTCAAATGTCTGATTAAGTTTTTTTTAAACAGATCTTTGAATATCAGTCACTTCTTTGTAAACTAAAGTCCTGAATATTCTGCCTGTCTGCTGATACTGACCACCATTTAAATGATTTATTTACTTCTGTGAAGTGTATTTATAAAAGCAAACTTCCTGCGCTGTTATGTCCTGATTTTTAAAATTACTGAATACACTTAATAATAAAATAATGTGGTAATAGTTGATAATAAAGAGGTAATAATGAAGTAATACCATGTAATAAGCAAAGTAATAACCAGGTAGTAGCTTGGTAATAACTATCGGTGTATCTGGGCAACTCATCAACGTAATCGATTAACACAACAATTTGCACAACATGCATCACCGCATAGTAACGAAGTGCTGCGCCCGTCAGGGAGAACAAGCTGCAGCTAATAAATCTCGCCATCTAAAGTTGGGGAGTATTTTAGACAGAGACTTAACAGCGTGGTGCATCTTGAGCTCCTTAAATTGCAATGCCTTATCACGGTTTAGTACAACTGCTGTGCACAGTGAAGTCATCCTGAACGTGTGCGAAACAGAGGGACAAAGTGACAGGGCGGCGGGACGGAGGGAGCAGGAGGAGCAGGAGGAGCAGGAGGAGAGTGGAGGTGAAGTTGTTGCTAAGCATGGAGTAGCTCAACCTGTAGGGAGGGAGCGTCATTTACACTGGGGACAGGTAGCCACCACACAAAGTATTTGTTAAAAATGTTCTGAAAAATATCTTGCACCAAGAAATGTTAATTAACAAATAAAAATGCTATGAGAGGTTTATTTGCACAATAAGCCTGTAATGCAGTGTAAATATAGAATAAATCTCTGAGAAAAAGAACAAGCTACTTATTACTGCATTACATTCTATTATATTTTTATATTCTGAATTGTCACCTGCCACCTAAATTTTGTCCTTCCCTTTATAAAAATAAAGACATTTCCACCATAAATGGGTGCAGAAAATGTCTCCAGAAGTCATGCAGGAAATTAAGTGTTTAATACTCAAAATCTTAAGTGGGAGGAGCCCAAGACATCAAACATTTCATCAATATTTTTTAAAAACTAAATTCAAATTAAATAAGCTAATGATCATTAAATGAAAAGGTGCCATATGCACATTAAAAAACACTTGAGGCTACTTCTGTCATGCCTGCATGGTTGTAGACTCAGCTGGGATTACAGTTGATCTACAGGAGAAACATTTGAGAGCAATACAGAACGCCTGAGAGCCTTACTGAATTGTCACCGCAGACATTTCCTCAATAAAGTGGTGCAAAAAAATTCACCAAGTGTTTAAAGCCCAAATTTTTCAGGGGGAGGACCCCCCCGAGTTAATATTATCAGTGTTAATTATTATCAGAAAAAGAGACAGATGTTAGAGTTACTGTGTAGAGGTCATTTACTGTTGCTGTACAGACGTACTTTGGTTAGGCGGCAACGGGAGTGAAAACAGGTGAAAACATGAAAGATTTCTGGGCTGGGCTAAACCCCCAATCTTTCAAGAGCCTGATGTTGATGTTACTGATCTCTACATCTGCTGATTATCAGCTGATTCTGGGACACAAACACACAAAGTTCACTCTGAGATACTTGACGTGGTTCTTTAGTCCAGCAGCTCAGCTTCTACAGACTATTTCACTGATTCAAACAGAAACAGTAAAATGGCTTCAAGTTTATTTCCTGTTAAACGTACACTTAGACCCGTGCTGTGACCTTAATAGGGGTAACGATTCTACAAATCTATGTTCGGTTCAGACCTCGATTTTTGAGCCATGGTTCAGTTTTTGATCACTGAATCATGACTGGACCAAAAGAGTCACGTGACACTCTGCCCTAACTATAAATACAGCGTTTCCCACAATGCTTTTCTGATGTATTAACAGCTCCCAAAGTATATTTGGCGACACATTTTAGCATTTTGCAGAGAAACGCAGAGAGAGATGTTTTCTGGTACAATTTTACATTAAAGAGGGACAGTGAATGCACCAGTGCAGATGTCA
The DNA here is from genome assembly GCF_014851395.1 of Micropterus salmoides. NCBI lineage: Eukaryota > Metazoa > Chordata > Actinopteri > Centrarchiformes > Centrarchidae > Micropterus > Micropterus salmoides. The sequence goes on along the minus strand of NW_024042085.1, from coordinate 7,040 downwards.
CTCAGTATCATGTTGTTTTCAATCCTGCTGCTGTGAAAACGGGAACAGAGACACATACAGAGAGAGACAGAGAGAGAGAGAGAGAGAGAGAGAGAGAGAGGCGAAGCAGGCTGGTGGGTTTACAGTAAGAAAGCAGAGGTGATGGTTTGTGTGTAGGAAACACGTGAAGAGACAGGGAGCAGATTCAGTTGGCGAGTAAACACTAAAATAAGATGGAGACTGAAGCAGATTACATTAAATGAAATAATGAAATAACCTACTAGAAAACAAATATGTCATACACCACAAAGGTGACTATGTTGTAGCACACTAGTTGCCGATGTAGAGATCAGTGACTTATTTCTCCTGATGTGTCTTTAAGGTCGGACTCTTTAAAAGGTCGCCTTTTAAACTGTTGTTTAACTGTTAAACTCTATCACTGCACGCTACACATCACAACAAATGTCAGAAAATAGTGAAATATACCCACGGTGACATCGTTAAATATCTTGTTTTGTTCAATGAAGAGTCCAAAACCCAAAGATATTCATTGTACAGTGATAAGTGGGACTAATAGATGAATAGTTAGTAAAATGTTTTCTCTCTCTTCTGCACACTGTACTGAATGTTTTAGAGGGAAGGAATGAAAACTACGTTTCTAGTGCTCTAACTGTTTATATCTATTCTTCATCACTAAGATCACAGGCGCAGCTGCAGAGCCGTCCATCATGATAGTTGATGTCACAGAGTTTGGGGTCCTGCTGCAGTGTGACGTTCTTGGTGCTTTTCCTAAACCTACAGTAGAGTGGCAGGACAGTGCTGGAAACAAACTTCCTGCTGAGGAGCCACAGGTCTCAGAAAGAGGAGGCAGCTTCTACATCACCCTCCAAACTACTGTGAAGAAGACCGAAACAAACCTACGATCAATAGTTAACATCACTGTGCCAGGTGAGATTCATCTTCGTGGTTTTATCTTCAAATAGTTTTGCATGTTCACGGTGTTATTTAAATGTTTTAGGAGCCGCCTCAGTAGTTGTTTTGTGTAGGTAATAACCAGGGTGCAAACTATGGGGGAGCTTAGTTCCTCTTAATAAGACATCAGCTCCCCTAAAAGCATGATTTGTGATATTGCTGTTAAAATATTAACAGCATGCTTTATCGACGTTAATCTCTATATTTCTCTATCATCATGGATGCGGCGCGTCAGACTTCATCTAGTCAGAGGGAACGATCACCGACCGTCCACAGCAGACCAGTTGCTCCGCGATCTCCCGCTGCGGTACACTGCAGCGCCCCACTTCCTCTCTGGTACAGGGTGTGTGTGTCGCTAGTACGCTCATCCCTCTGGCTGGATGAATATTACGCATGATCCACGCACAGCTGGGGGCTCTCCGCAGCGCCAAGCAACTCTCTAAATTCTTCCCTCTCACGGAGAAAAGAAAGAACAGGTCGCAACAGACAGCGACCGTTGATAATAATAATAATAATAACCTAATTACTATAATTATAAGACAAACATGCCTGATACTTTCACAGTCAGCCCCAGGCCTACATGCTTGCAGCTATTAATGATCAGCAAGAAGCTCAGTCTGTTGTTTGGCAGTTGAGTTCAAATATCCTTTTTAAAGGGTAACTTTAGTAAAAGTAGTGTTTTTGTTAATGGAGTCTTGGTGGCTTTGAACAGAACAATATCGGCTGTTTCTGGTTGAACAAAAAGGACCTTACTACAAAAAAAGGTCGATCTCTGTGTGGATCCTTTCCATAATGTTGTCAGACGCTTTTAATAATAATCTGAGCCTGAGTCAGTTTTGTCTTCATTAGTCACACAGACACAAAAACATGGAAAAACAGGTTTAAAAATACTGAAGTTACCCTTCATGTGCAGTTTATTGGCAAATCCGGATGTTCTAAAGATTTAATTGTAAATATCTACAGCCTTAGAAGAGATCTATGTGAAGCATGTTATGGTCAGTTGTTGGTTAGACTTACACAGTTCAAAATACAGATTCCAATAATCACAGTCTGCAGCCTCCTGAACAGTCAACACCACTGACAAGAGATCAGTGGAGATGAAACAAGTTTCACAAAGGCTGTTTTTATTTCAGTTTTTAATCTCAGGTCTCTGCAGCTCAACAATGTTAACAACTGTTTGATTAAGATCACAAAACATTTCTGAACCCTGTATGTTGCTCTGATTAATTTTATCATCGTATCTCATTTGTATTTTCTCCTCTCTCCATAGACTGTAGAAAGAAGTGGATAAAGACACCACGACGTCACCTGCTGGTTTGTGGACTAACGTTTTGGCTCAAATTTGGCATATTGGCCGTCGCCATCTTGGTTGTTTAGAGGGTTGTTTGGGGAGGCGATGGGGCAGTGGACAAGACGCATGCCTGTGGTGTGAGAGACACAGGTCCGATTCTCCACTGTGACATCCACCACTGTGTCCCTGAACAAGACACACAACCCCTCGTCGCTCCAGAGGCGTGCGACCTCTGACATATATAACAAACTAACAAATGTAAGTCGCTTTGGATAAAAGCATCAGCTAAATGTTTACATGTTAGAAACAGAAGTGATCATATTTTCACTCATCAGGAAAGTGTTTACTGAGGTAATAAATCAAGTTGGGTCATTTTCATATAGAGTTCTATACAATCAGACTTCTTCATGCAGTAACTGGAGTGCTGATCTAGTATTCAGGTTTAAGGAGGGTTCCCTCTTGCCTCTTTCACACTGTTGTTAAAACATGATAGCACCTAAATAAAAGGAGGAAGCTACATACATATCCCAACATAACAGAGCTTTAAAAAGAGCGACCTGATAAAAGTATTAGAATTTGATCAAATCCAAATATTTATATCCAACAGGTCAGGGGCTAAAACCAAAAAGAACAGATACCCTAATTAATCAGGTGATTTGTTAAACCAGCAGATCCCAGATCTGGTTCACAGATCTGTAACATGGGCTAAATGCAGTAATGTAATCTGTACCTCAACCATGTAGTGCCTTCAAACTTCTACAAAAGCTTGAGCTGTAGTATAAGATAAACCTCTATTAATCCTTTGTAGAGGAAATTCAGGTTAATGTTTGATACTGTTTTCTTTTGGTTAAAAGTTCTACTAGTCTGAATAAGTTGGTAATAATTGAACCCATCTATCCTATGAGCCCAAAACACAAAGCCTGAAACTTTTTCAGACGCTGCAGGAGGTTTTTTTCTGCAGCTGTTTGTTTGAATGTTTGTGTCACAGGAAAAATAATCAATGAATATTCCTCATTTAGTTTTTTGGTTTCGTCCCCGGTGTGAAACGATCTGTGGGCAGCTAAACGTGGGAGGGGACTGAACTTTTGTTTGTTATTGGAGTTTACTTGTTTTAGAAAGGTATGTAGACTAGCGGACTGGCCCCCAGGAGCACCGGGAGATTTCCTGGTGGCCGTTTTGGCTTCCCGTTAATTGTCTAATTGACCACCAATACAGAAAACGTTTTTACTCCACACATCAGGCCCGTCAAGGCCTTTTCAGCCGGGGAGCGACTCTCTGCCTGCGTACTCTCTTGGATCCGCTGGGTCTCTCTGAGCTCCTCATGTGAACAGACAGGCAGACAGCGCTCTATCTGAATCGCTGCTGGTTTTATTTTTAGAAAAAAAGGTACATTGGCTAGAAATTGAAGGATGGACGTGTTTATTTCTGTTCTGTTTGCGTTGTTGCGTTGGACACCAGAGAGCGAGTCTTCAGTTTTTTGTCGGCTGAAGGAGCTTTTTGGACTTTTGTATTACTGACTCTGATCGTTGAAGCTTATGTTCAGTGAAATGTGAAGTGTTTAATGCTTTTGATATGACTGATGCTTGAAAAATAAAATAATTTAACATTAGAGCAAACTCTGTATATCTTATTCTCTAATAGCTTTTTGTGTCTAGCCTTGTACGTTTGTATATTTCTATGATTGGTTTCTCAGGTGTTTGTGAGGGTGCAGCCACAGCACCTTGAAAACTCAGTGTTCAGACAGGCTACTTGTTGGTCAAACGTTTGTATCTTGTAATGTGAATAACTTTCTTCCCAGGTGAACATAGTGCCAAACCTATACCAAGTTCAGTACCTAGTAGGTGTAGTTTTAACTTTTTTTTTACCAAGCTCATTGAACTTTAAATTAGATATTATGTACTAAAACACGTCTGTATGGGATCTTTACTTATCAAAGTTGTGCAGCCTGCAGTTTAATACGTGTTTGAAACAGTTTCAGACGTCACAAATGAATCCAGGATCTGTGACTGTTCTTCTCTGGACCTCCATGCTGCCATCAGACCTGGTTTCTGTGTTAAATAAGTCTCAATAAAGAAATCCAAGATTTCCAAACCTTTCCATGTCAGATTAAAACCCTTCAGGCAGTGTAGCTCAGCCCGGGAACCTCTGGGGAATGAATCATCATGTTGGGGATCACAGTACAGGATTATTTCTATTATACTGATGTTTCCTGAACGTTGCTTTCTTCCTACTGAAATACTGAATACTACTCGGTCTCTGTGTCCTCCAGTCAGCTGGAAAAACTCCTTTGGTTAAACTTTACATCACACTGAGTCTGCAGCCTTTGTTTGCTTCGATCAGCTGCTGCTCAGGGCCGGTATTTATCAAGCTTCTCAAAGTGCCATTTTAGTCTTAAGTGCTGAGAATTCATGAAATTTACTCCTACTTTTAAACTTCAGAATAAAAGCAAGTTATCATTTCTCAAAGCTAAGGATCACTCTTACTCTCCCAGTTATTTAAGACAGCTCGAGAGGTCTCTCAAGTGTTTAGGAGCTGCCAGTAGGGCTTGTGATGGCACTGTGACAGAGACATGCACAAATCTTTCAGAAGAGGAAGAATTTTTGAAGAATTTGACGACGGGCAGTTAATAAGACGGGGTAGGACAGTGCAGGCATAAACTATGTCAGCGAGTTGGTCTCATCACTGACTTTACACAAGATAAACTTTTTTATCTTTCATTTATTAGTGTGTAGGCCCATATCGTTATGTATTATTTTTTTTTATTGTTAAATGTGTGTTGAAATAAACTCCTCTTAGGAATTTCACCATTCAATGTGAATTTATCTGAGAATATTCTTAAATAAGGAAATCTCTTTAGTGATTGGTCCTTGGCTACATCGTCATCCAAAATCCTGTTTGCGGCGCAGCAAAGTGTCGCAAATCAGCTCTAAGACTGACACTTAAGATTTAGTCCTACACTTCACTCAAATTAGGACTATCATGCTTGATAACTTTTAAGCACAGCTTTGAGACAAGATTTATTTTTTACTCTTAAGTCACTTCTTAAATGAAATGAAGTCTGAAATTTGACTGACTAATTATTTTTTAACAAACCACTGTGTTTTGTTGAGGTCAAACATGTTAAATTAATTTCTTTAAAACATTTTCAAAGCTGATTTATAGATCCCCTAGCTTGTGTTTTAAGTCATATAAAAGTGAGAATAATTATGTGTGATGAGGTTAAATTCCCTGGTTAAAAATTATATGTTTGTCATTTAAATAGTTTCACTTCGTGATGTGAGATCTCTGTTTCACTGTAAAGTTCATTCTGTGTGTTTTTGCACTGGAGCCTTCATGTCTCACTTCATTTCCTGTCATCTACTTTCAGCTGTTGAATAAAAGCATCAATGTCTCACAAACATTCCTAATGGTGCAGAGTATTTCAAGACAAATTTTATTTTAACATCTTAAAATCAATTGATATAAACCGTTTCAGACTTCACCAGGTGGTCTGTCCGCACCAGAGTTCGAGTCCAGCGTCAAAGCCAACCAAAACGAACCGCACCCTTAATCTCCATTCTCAACAACGTGGCGCCCTCTAGTGCCTTCTAACTAAATGATCTCTCCTTTGTGTCAGATTCAGTAAATCAAGTTCACACCCATTCTTATTTACCTTTACTCTGTGTAGTTTCACTGAGAGCAGAGAGGTATAATGCTGTGTCTGGCACAGGGTTAAGGGGTCAGATTTAGTCCCTCTTACCAAGGAAACAACATGAAGTTGACATCCTTGGCTTCGGAGCCTTCATTTTAAAGCGACACCAATTAAATAAAGACACATGACACAGCTGCATCATCTGTACATTGTTTTGTTACAACCTGCTGCAATGATCTCTGTCGGAGGAGTAGACCAGCTGACGGCACCACAGAAAGGTTACAGACATCTTCACTTTACAGAAACACGTCTGTCAGAATTATGACATGTTAGAAACATCTCGTAGCCATAATAAACATTTCAGCATCTGTTGAAAGCAACAACAGTAACAGTTTACACTACAGCTACATGCACTACATAGAAACCCAATAAATATTAATGAGGATTTAGATACTAGTACTTATTTATTAGTTACTAGTAACTATTTCATTCTTACTAAAATAATTAAAATGTTAGTATGGAATAAGTACTAGTAACTAAAAAATAGGTCTCTAAATAATACATACTATTAAACTAAAATAGTTACTACTAACTATTCGAATAAGTACTAGTAACTAAAAATAGGTCTTAGTCTCTAAATACATACTATTAAACTATAAATAGTTACTACTAACTATTCGAATAAGTACTAGTAACTATGAATAGGTACTAGTGACTAAATAATAGATACTAGTAAAATGTTAACAGTTACTATTCGAACAGTTACTAGTTACTAATGAAAAGATGATATCTGACCTGCAGAGCCCCATTCATTTCAATGGCAAAAATCTGTGAGTAGTTAGTAACTAAAGAATAAGCACTAGTTTTTAAAGGAATAGTTACCAGTATATAAGAAATTGTTGCTAGTATCTAATGGATTAGTTACTAGTCGCTTTTAAATAGCGAATAAATGGAATAAATGTTAAAACTGCTTGCCATAGGCGTCTTGTCCGTTGCGCAATCATCACCCCAGCATAGTTAGCAAAATGTAAAGAAAGTAAAAGTACTTTTAGAGTATATGTTCCTTGATAGATGGATAGAATTCATTCATCCCCAATGGGAAATAGTTTTATGGTTTGCATTGGTTTACATAACATACAATTACAGTTACGAAACATACACAACTTA
>NW_024042084.1:0-25442 GCF_014851395.1 Micropterus salmoides | reverse complement strand
AGACACTGAGAAGAGGACTGAGGGAAGATAAATGGAGAGAAAGAGATATACAGCAGGGGGGAAGTGATTGTCTTTGAGAAATAGGAGAGTATGACAGGAGAGTTTTTTTTTTTTTTTTACCAATTGAAGGGTATTATGTGCTGACACTCAAGAGTGACATGAAAAGTGAATACTGCTGTCACAGACTTGTTTATGTGATGTAATACAATTAAACAAAATTACAGGGTAGGGATAGTAGGAAAGTGGAAAAAAAGATAGGAAATATTCCCTTCTCAGTCACTGTCTTTGTTTTACCTTCGTGCCGCCTCTGTGAGGACCGGGCACGGCGTCCAGGTGATGGACATTATGGCCCACCACTTCAAAGCTAATCTTTATTTTTAGGAATCAGTGATATCAGTGTGCAACTCACCCAGTAATGCTCTAGAGAGAAGGAAGACTGACTGTTTCTTGTGCCGCACACAAAAGGAGTGTGTGCATGTCACCTCTGTGCACACACTCCAAATGCAGAGGTACATGATGATGGAAAGTAGAACAAAGCTAAAATAAGCTTTTTTAAGTCACACACAACAGAGAGAACTGTCAGGGGAAATGTAATAGATTTGGCCTGCATAAATAGCATTTTGGGAACTTTTTTTTTTGCAAAATGCTTGTCTCCCCAAACCAAGCAAATATGGCAGTGAGTGTGAAGGTGGAAGGAGGGTGGGGGGTCCGGGAGTGATGTAGAGTGCAGGGTTTCCACACGAGTGGTGAAGTGGGCATTCGCCTCCCATGGCCCTGCTCGCTGGGAGGGGTACTCATTCAACCAGAAAACAAATTGCTCCCCTACAAATAATGACTGCATTTGGAACAAGCAGATGTTACCTTTCATGTGCTAATAGGATTATTCATTAAGAGTCAGATTTTTTCCCTGGGAGCGCCACAACAACACCACGCAGTTGAGGTGTGTCTGTTTGTTGAAGAGGAGAGGGTGTGTGTACTTTGAACGTCTGTTGCATACAGAAGACGACGCTTCGCACCTGATCCCACCTGGGTGTTGCTGGTGTATGTGTGTGTAAAGCATGTGTTCCCCACTGTTTTGCAGTAGGGGACCAGTCAGCTGGGGCTCCGACAGGCCTAGAGGCAGAGGAACAGAAGATGGGAACAGTCCTGTATCTCCATTGTTTTATTATGTTTAGCACTGCAACTAAGAAAACTTTTCATTAAAAAGTCTTCTGTTTGTTTCCTAAATGAACAGTTTTGTCATAAAATAGTGAAAATGCCGGACACATTTTCCCAGAGCCATCTTTAAATTGCTTCTTTTTTTCCCAAACAGTTCAAACCCCACAGATTAATAATGCATGTAATTTGATGTATGTACGTTATTTCCAATTACATAAAACAGAAAAAAGGAGCAAATTCTTCATGTCATATAAATGTCAAACAATTTACCATTTATCAAAAGTGCGCTGTGGATTGACTAATAATTTCAGCACCAATTATTTGAGGTTCTCGCAAATAACACAGTAATTATTTCTTGATACAAATGATTGATTTCATCAGGTAGCGGTCATAGGACAGTTCACCTGTCATGCACAATGGTTGGCTTGACGTGAGTTAAAATCACCACAATGTGCTCTGTGCAGTTTACTTGTAAACAAAACATCAAGTCATGTTTGCATTCAGTGTTTCTCACCAAACACACTGTGTGTATCCTTGAGGTTTAACAAGCATATTGAATGCACTTCCCTCCTCATAAAACTTGCAGAGCCGATTTTTAAAGTATTTTAAATCTAGCATCATTTACATCCATGTTAACTAGTGTGCACTCTTCTTCTCTGCCTACTGTAGCATAGAGACTAGAGGATGTGTCACTCACATCAAATCCTTCTGGGAAAGACTGTTAGCAAAATGCCTGACTTTTTGATTTTATGTACAACTAAGACTAAATGGACCTTGACGTGTAGATGTTCCAGATGTGGACATGCAGAGAGTTCTGCACACAGTGGAGGTCTTTATGAAACAGTTAAAAAGCAAATCTTATAAGTTTTTTTGGAAAGTGGCTTCATTCAGCCTCTTCCTCCATTATATGGCTTTCATGAGATCCAACAGAGCTGACAACTATCTCTGTCTATCTCACTCACATTCAATTCTACTCCATCCAAGTGCAGTGGAAACTCTACATCCTTTCTCCCTGCACCTGTTTAATCTAGTGTTTTCCGATTCTCCTTTCCATCCTAGTGTGTGTGTGTGTGTGTGTGTATGTGTCTTTTCTTCTTTGCTAGGGATGACTAGGAGGAATCTAAGAGCAGCAGGGGAGTTACCCATCAGCTTTGAAACCTCAACATGTCTAGAAGGCAAAGAGAGAGAGAGAAAGAAACACAACAAGAGAGAAAGCAACAAAGGGGAAGAGAATGAGAGGAAGATAACAAAAACCAAGTAACAGAAAGAAGAGAGATATCATGTTCTGTAGAAAGATGAAGAGGGGAGGAAAGAGTTCTGAGAGAGGGAATTCTGATTTGAGCAGGCAGCCTCTGCAGCATACATCCTTTCCTAAAGTCTGATCTCCATCTAACCTGTATGTTCACTGATGTATAGATTACAGGCTTCCTGTGAATTCATCAAGCTCCCAAGAACCTACCTCAGTGCAGGCGTAGCACGCAAAGCCAACTAACAACAGCGAGTAAGGAAGTAACAAAGAATAGGTGCAATTCAGAGGGGACAAAGTGAGTAAAACACAATAAGGCTACAATGTCCATAGACTACAGTCCAAGGATAAATCCTCCATGAATACAGCAGTAGACTGACATACAGTATACTGAGTTGTTTCATGATAGTGATTTATAGCATCATACACAGGAGGGGTGGGGGAAAAATACAAATGACGTATACAGTGCACACACGAGATTGGGTGGCTGGCATAAAGTCTTGTACTGTAACTGCAGTATGTCATGCCTGTCTTTGTCTCACACACACACATTTAATTTTATGTGAGCTGCCAGTGGACAGCTGAAATCAATATAAATACAAATATATTATTGCCGACCACTTTAGGAAGATCTGGTTTCTATTGCCACATTTTTATCCAAAATGTGTAGTATCCCAAATTTCATACACACTATGGCTGCAACTAATGATTATTTTCATTATGGACTAATCAGCTGACTAATTTCATAATTAATTGACTAATTGTTAAGTCTATAAAATGTCAAGAAATTGTGAAAAATGATCATCACAATTTTCCAGAGCCCAGAGTGACGTCTTCAAATTGCTTCTTTGGTCCAAACAACAGTCCAAAACCAAAAGACACTTATTACTATACTATTATCATAAATGACAAATAATAGCAGCATGTCCTCAATTTAAGAAGATGAATCCAGCAAATTTTAATATTTTTGCTTAAAAAATGCCTGAAACAATTAATCGATTATGAAAATAGTTGTAATTTTCCTTTGACCGACTAATCGAATAATCGACTAATCGTTGCAGCTCTAATGCACACCATAATGACACTGTACAGACTTCTAGTATTTCAAGAGTTTTCGGTACACTTGCAATGGCATTTTTGATACCATTGCAAGTGTACTGGTGTTTCTGGTATGCTGGATCTAAATGTTATTGTAACTAGGATTGAAAGGTGACAGGGTAAAACATGTTTTCTTCTCTGTTTATAATCAGGACCTTTCATACTGCACTCTTGTCAAAAATGTGTTCATGGTGTTACCAAGTCGTTACTGCAACACAACATGATGATTCTGAGGAAACTCTTACAAAATTGTGCTCGGCAACAATGAAGTCGTCCATGATGACTGAGCAATGATTACTAGAGAGACAATCCCTTAAAATCCTGTGATTTCCAGTGCCATTTCATCTAAAGGCATAAAGCTACCATTAACTGACAAAGGATTTGCTGCGTTTGGTGACGCCCTAATGCACTGTACTGCTGTTATCCCTCAACACTGACCTGTATAGTCAATCATTCGGCTATATATACCCTCACATCACACCCTGAAAGCACGGGTGCATCCAAGCTTGCTTACAGGCTGCAGCATAGAGACAGACTAATAATAAAAACCTGTTAAATGACCTTAACAACACAATCTAAAGTAAACTACTATAATGCATATCTTTTTACTGCATAGTCTGTGTTCTCTTAAGAGACAGATCAAAGACTTTTTCAAAACACTACTAAGCCCCGTGTAATTATGAGAGGAAGCTGACAGAGGAGAGAAAAGAGGAAAACAAAACACAAGTAGATAAAGCTGGATTACAGTTGAGTTTGGAACTTCCATGACTGTGATGATACTGCCATACTCATTTGTTCAAGCAGCATCTGAGACCATGCTGAGCTGTAATCATGTAAAACTGAAGCGAGGAGGAGAGCAGGAATCTTTCTGTTGATCATGTAGCATAAGGGCAGACTTCAAGCTCACTTTGTCTCCAATTCAAAAATGCATTTCTGGATATATATTGCATTGCTTGCATATATTTCCCTCTGATTTTTATTCAGTAAATAAATTCACCGCAGTAAAAAAAATGTATGCGGTGAAAAAAATAGTGCCAAACACTACATCCATACAGTATGAGTTTATTGAACATCTCTTTCCAAAACATGGACACTAATATGTTACTATAAAAATGCCACTCTTATGGGATGGCTATCCACAAAAATGTTGGAACCTGGAGGCAAGGATTTGATCCCATTCCACCGCAACAGCATTGCTGGGGTTGACCAATTCATCCCAAAGGTGATGAATGGGGTTGAGGTCAGGGTTCTGTGTAGGCCTGTAAAGTTCACACTAAACTCAGAAAAAGATTGCTTTTTGAAAGGGGCTTATGGTGAAACAGGAAAGGATCTTCACCAAACTGCTGCCATGCAGTTGGAAGCACACTATTATCTAAGATATCGATCTAAATGTCCATCAGTTGTAACTAAAGGGCCCAAACCATTAAGACCACCAGATCAAAAATACACAAAAGTATGTGACCATATACAGTATGACTATACAGCTTACAGCTATACTATTTGGTCTAAGTTACCAACAAAACAGCTAACACATATAAATTGTGAAAAGATATATAAGTAATATAAAAAATTAAAGAGAAAATGAAAAAAGTGCAATGAAACACCCTGTTAAATGTTTAAACAAGAAAGGCTGTTTAGGCTGCTGTTGCTAATTGACATGTATAGCCATAATTCCAGCATTTAATCATTTCACCGGTTTTGTGATGCATACTATATTAATGAATTTTCCCTTCGGTGGAGCAGAAGCGATAAAACAAAATTAGTCAGGCTCAAACTTTCCGTAAACATTCAATCCCCAGGTTGAATCAGGACACTGAAGTTTCCACCTTTTTTACCCCCGGCAACCAAAAGTTCAATTAGGCAACTGCCATTCACAAAACTGCCGACTCATATGCAGTTTAAAATCATGCAACCTATTTTTAAATTCAAGGTGTGTGGAATTAAATGAACACGTGCTGTGAGCATAAAGACCATTTCCATTAAAGAATAATGAATTGCATTACTGCAGTAATTTGGATTGTCCTTGCAGCACTCCAAAGCTTTAAAAATGACTGAATTAGCAGGAAAAATCTTCCCAAGAGCAAGCTGGGCCAAACAGGCTCTCGTCATGGACAAGAAGCACTTGTGTCCCTAGAAATAACCCAAATAATGACCCATAGTGCTAGTATGACAGCCATGTGAGTTGTGCTGCTAAAACAAGGTCAGATGTGAACATGTCTGATGTGTTTTGCCATGCGCACATGACCCTGTGAGGTCTGTTTTTGGTGAGTCCTACTGGGTAGAAAATAGTGGGTCAGTTCACTTCACTTACTTGCCCCAATATTGAAAAAAGAGATCAAGGCCACCCTAAAAAGGGGCGGTTGTCACAGGGTTGCGTGTTGAGTCATGCTGTTTATGCAAGAGGCCAGCGGGTGGTGTACCAGCCGGAGGTGAGATAAGCGAGCTGCTACAGTTTCCCATGTCCGAAACCAATGGGTAACATATCAGATACGTGGAGCAAGGGACACAGCATTCAGCCTGCAGTGCTGACATGTCAAAAGGGATCAAATTTAAATCAGGATATGATACAATACCATGAAATTGTATGCATTGTGGAGTCCATGTGTAGGGCAGAGAGAGTAGAATGCAATGCGAAAACACTGTTGCTGTTTCTGCTGACAAACTACATTCATGTCTCAATTTCTAATGGTTAAGACCAGGATGGCACCTTGATAAGATATAATTTTGCACATATTAAATATAATGTTTAATTTGGGACTAGCTTAAAACCTAGAAGTATTCATCCACCTCATTTGGAGAGGGGATGTGGGGTAACAGTTTAATCTCTTATTCAAAGTGGCATTTTTACTCATGCATCACAGTATGCTTTGTGGGGTGGGACAAAATAAAAATCAATATTGAGGTTTTTCCTTTTGTGTTATTGATACAGTTGGAACTACTGTAGAGTATATTTTATTCCTGTACTGCATTGTTGAAGTACCTGGACTCTGACACCCTTGTTCCTGTTCAGGGTTTTCAGGGAGAATACTGTGCAAAATTTGGACTGCATCGGGGAGGACGGTCAATCTGTAATACTGCTTGGTCCATCTGTCTGTAATGTCTTTTTAAGCTTTAAACATGGATTTATTTTATGTAAAAAACTTCAATGTGGACCTTTAAAGTGTTTAAAATACCTCGCATCTGGCACACAAGCAAGGCAACTCTGAAAGTTAGGTAAAATAATAATATAAACTGGGCATGCCTTTACTGGCAATATGACAGCTTTTAATCATATATCATGGCACAGAAATGTTACTAAGGCTTCAGTAACATAGTAAATTACTGAAGGTTTTGCCAATATGTAAAATAGCCATTCTTACAGATTATACTACGTGTCTATGAGGGGCTATTAGTGTCGATCAACAGGAGAAAGACAGAGATGGGTTGCTGTCTCTTTCCAAACAGAGCCAGAGACCAAGATTATAATTTAATAATACACAGCCAGGACAATAATGTGATGGACAGTCAGACAAAAAATCCATTCTATAGTTCCCTGGAAAGTAAACCGTAAAAATAGGAAGTCATTCCTTGTTGACAGACAGATAAACTGAGAAAGATAATTGATTTAGCATCTATATGAGCGAGCCTGTGGAGTGTTTGCTTACTGTGAATCAGCAGGCAGAAGGAGAATTATATTTCTGTCAGAGCATCAGAGACAAACTACAGTTTTGGGATGCCTCTACCATACCTATGGTAGTGGGGAAAGATAATTCATATTAGATCTTCTTAGGATGTTTCTCCTTAGGGGGTTGTACAGTCCTCTGCCAAAAGTGTGTCCCTTTACCCATTTTTTCCAGCATATTCTATTGTCTCTTTTCATTTAGAAAATTTAAAATGAACAGAAGTATCCTCAGATATGCAAGAGGAGTACAAATGTGCCTTCAAATAGGCCCCAAATCATATTTTTACATAATGTGTAATTGTGAGAGGGAAAGGTCAGACAGTATAGAGTCCTGCAGAACCTAATGAACCATGAAAATAAACTGCAGACATCAGACATAGTCTTCAGAATAGTCAACACCAGTACATTGCTACTGCTGTGTGCAAGAGTGTGTATGATTGTAAGTGCAGCGTCTCAGAGTGACTGACAGCCAAAGCAAAAGTTCCCATACAAACTGAGGCCCAAACACTCTACAACTTAGAAAGTAGAAGAGGAGGAGGAGGAAGTGGTAATGAACGATGCTTTAACTGGCAATAATAAACAGTTGAAAATCATGCTGAAATTGGAGTTATTGGTTTCACAGAGAAGAAGATTAAATGCATCATCAGAATCTGTTAGGATTATTTTTAGGGCATGCTAAAATCAAACCCCTTACAGTTTTTCAGCAAATAAACACAGACGGATTGCCAAGTATAAAAGACCCTATCAAACTGGCAATAAAAAGGAAATGAAAGGGGTTTCTTCAAGGGTAACCATACTGTACATGCATATGGAAATGTCAAATGTAGAAACTATATTCAGTGTCAAACTCAACTATTCGCTATAGGTATTCTGTTACACTCAATTATCAAGGGTAGTAATTACAAGCATCTGGTAAAAGCACTTTTAATAATATACATTAAATAAATGCACAGGTTCCTCCCTTCTGCCTAAGCTTAGAGAGGTGTGTGTGTTCTGTCAAGTGGGATGTAATAGTGAGGCAAGGGTTTGTTTAAGCCATTCATTATGGATGATTAACACAGCGTATTTCTCCATGCCTCTCAGGAAACATGGTGAGCAAGGAGGGTGGCAAATGCATGCTCACCAACTCAGAGTCTGACTCGGAGGCAGCGCCCTTACCCTCTACCTCACTGGCGCTGGAGGTGAAGTATTCCCTGGAAGCCAATCGACAGGTGAGGAAGAGAAACAAGGCCCTGCAAGTGCGTTTCAAGGATATCTGCGAGGCACAGAACGAGCAAAGGGAGGCGGAGTTGCAGGCAGCAGGGAAAGGTGGCAAGCCAATCTCATACAAAGTGGCGTACCGCAAGTACATGACCGTCCCTGCCCGTAGATCCATCCCAAACGTCACAAAGAGCACAGGTGTGCAGACGTCCCCTGACCTGAAGAAACGCTATCAGACCTTTCCCTTTGAGCGCAAGAAAGGCCACACCTTTAAACACGTGGCAGCTGTGGAAACTTATAAAGGTCAGAATAACGGTTTTGTCATGGAGGTGAAGCAGTCCAAGGCTGCTGAGCAGGGTTTAGATGAGGAGGAGGAGGGAGCCTGCGGGGGGAGTGGAGTCCGGAGGACCAAGGCTCTGCTCCATACTAATGAGTGCATTGCCACAGTGGAGCAGCACACTGCACCTGATGGCCTGTGCTCTGACGCTCTGCTGCTCAGCTGCTCTGCTGACACAGACTGCCTTGCAGACACACAGAGAGGAAGCAGAGGCGGAGCACAGGCAGAGTACCAACTCTGCAGCGTCCCATCCAAAGCCAGGACAGGATTACAACACAGGGAGGCTGATACAGACCGCTCGACCAAGAGGCAGCTGCTTAATCTGGAGGAGGGCTTGTCCCGAACCCTGCCGGACAGGGCCTCCAAGGTTACTGGCCCCATTGCCTGGAACTCCCTTACGCAGGTGGAGTGCCTGGACAGTCCAACCGTGCGGAGCAAGCGGAAGAAAGCCCTGCAGCTCAACGGGCTGCAGAGTGAGACGCTACCACGTTCCAGCAGAGGCTGTACAACACAGGCACAGTGCCACACAGGACAGTTGTCTGCCCGGCCTCTACGGGGCATGGAGGAGCCTCTGTCACCCTGCAGAGGTGGTGAGGCTGGTGGAGCACTGCCCGACCAAACACAGGAGGCCTGTAAGCAAATAGTGCCTATGAATCCAGATGGGGATGTTAAAGCACAGCTCCAGGTCATGGAAAATCTCATCAGCTCCAGCCAAGAGACGATCAAGGTGCTGCTCGGGGTCATCCAGGAACTGGAGAAGGGGGAGGCCCACAGAGAAGGGTAAGACATTTCACTTATAGCCTTTGCTTTACACCAGAGATGCACTATTAGATTTTTCAGTACTGATTCCAATACTTCAACTCAGGATATCTGCCACTACAAAGTACCGATTTGAACACATTCATGATTCAGTACCCTCTTGATGAAAATTATTTCTAGATCTTAGGGATAAGCTTGTAAGAGTGACAGCAGAGCTTTGACTGAACCACCCAAAGAGTGTTGAAAAAGAGATCACAGTGGAATATAGCTGGGGTGATGTGGCTTTCACCTGGATGTGCCCTGCAGTGCTATTACAGCACAATGTCCTTTTGTGATGATTCCCCTCAGGATATGTTGGAGCTGCTGCAGACCACATTTACGGACAATGATCTTACTCAATTTGGCCTAAGTGGTTTGAAGACCCATCATATGAAACACTGCCACTATGAATGTGGCCTTTAAACCACATTCAACCCAAGGCCAGTAAATGGCAGACATGATCTCACTGAAAATATAACCATGTGTAAGATCAGTATTGGTAATGCAGCCTGTATCATCCAGCAGTTTCCTTTAGAATTTAAAATTTTGAATACATCTGACTATGGAAATGGAATTATTATGTTGAAAAAATAAATACCATCTTAAGGAGGACGTCAAAGCACTGAAGTGACACTTTCAAGTTATTGTATTGCTTAAGCAAAATACGAATCTAGACATTTAATAATTGGCCTTATCCAGCTGAACGCCATGTTTATCTAGTAAGTCCAAGGCCTTTGAAAAAGCCATGGCCTACGAAAAAGCCATTTACGGTCCAATGGATACTGAATATATACAAAAAGGGTTGCAGATAGCATCTAGTCCACTGGAATAGAGGACTGTCTATCCAAAGGGATGAGGCAAACAAAATGAGCAATTTGTTGAGTGAATTGCTGGGGCTAGGCACTCAGATCCTTGTCTGTTTTGACCAGAACTGCGGCGAGGTACGGAGTGAGAAAATCCATATAATCAACATCATCAACCTGGAGTCCAAAACCTGTGGGATTTACACACACATACACACCCGTCAAGCTTATAACCAAGGAGCACACAACCACAAATGCTCTGTGCTTTATGAAAGCAACTCTCAATATCAACCTGACTGCACAACAGGGTAAAACTTCTATTCAACTGGGCTTGAGCAAGGAACAGATTTTCTCACATTTTGAGTTTACACCATCTAAAAAGGCAATTATCCTCCTTCAATGTTGCACAAGGCCTTAATCTCCTTATCAACAAACTCATAAAAGTGTGTTGAGAGTGAAAAACTAAGCGGACATGTGGTGCAGCATGGGGAGCCATCTCTGTGTTGCCAAGCACACATCTGGCTTATCAGATGTGTATAAAGTGGCAGGTGGGAGAGAGAGAAAAGGAGAGGACTTCATTTGTAAGTAAAAATGATTACTATTTAATGTTGCCATCTGATCACATACATAAACAATCACATTTTGTTTACAAGCGTTATTTACAAAAGCCTACATTTAAGTTAAAGTCAGTGAGCAATATAAGCCTCTTGTAATCCATCTGAGCCTGAACCACTACTTTTCTATATAAGCTTAGTAGTCTTAGTCCAGTACATATTTTCAAAGTTGGATTTTTAGCGAGCCAAGCAAATATTCTAATGCTGCTTTAGTCACACTACATTAGTTTCATACACGCCTTACATAAATGTCACTGACACAACAAATAGTGCCCACAGGCTATAGGTGAACTGAGTGCAATTACATTTGATATATAACTGCTTATGTTATATGACATTCATTTTAAATTGGGGAATGCAACCCTGTGTACATTTATCACTATGCATGTTTTGATGACATGCTGCCCAGGCACTAATTGAAATTCAATAGCTAATGTGCTGAGACTAGTGAAAAATCCCTCTTCACACACACACACACACACACACACACACACACACACACACACACACACACACACACACGTGAAAACAGAAAAGAAAAAGAAACGTAATTTTCCATTGATTTCTGCTAAAACAAACAGCAGAACCAAAATTAAAATCAAACAATATCAAAAAGTGAATTGAAATAGAAACTGGCCATAGTAATGATCATTTAATTTTCACTTTCATCCCTCCTCTGGTCGTCGAATCTGTGCAACCTCAGGAGGAAGATAACATGAGCGCAGAATGGAAAAAGAGGGTGAAAGGTATAGAGAAGAGAGATGTCAAGTGGGAAGAACCACTAGTCCCTGAAGTAATTTTTACCACTTTAAATTCCCATTTCAAAGTTTTTCTAATGATAATCCCAATGTCCCTCAACATAGAAACTACAAAACGTAAGTCGAAGGAGGGCATACAACGCAGTGTGAAGGGTACGATGCAGCTGTAGAGTACATCACTGGTTGCATCCAACAGCACAAAGTTCAGGAATAAATTTGCTGCCTCATCGCCAGTGTTGGCAGGCCAGACCCATTTGATCACACTCATGGGGACTTGCTGCTAGCCTGTCTATTAACACTGTGTATGTGTGCATGTTTTTATGCCTTTGGACTCAAACCCACTCAGTGACCTTTGGGAGAGCTCACCTAGTAGCACAAAGGGGGTAGGGTGTATAAATATACTGTTAATGGCACTATTGGCTTCGCTTTCCCCTGTGAGGTCTGCCGAAATGAGCTCTACACTCTTATCAACTCAGTGTGAGAGGGGTGGGGAGGGACAAGGGAAAAGATATATAGACAGCATGAGGGCAAGAGAAAAAGAATAAGGGTGAGTTGCTGAAAGGACGAAATCCCGTTGCCATCACTCCATTGGCTGCTTATCGATTGGCTCATGTGGGTGGAAAGTGAAAATGGCCTCGAACTTCCCCACTGCACTGCTCTGTCACCCCAACTCCAATGACAAGCCCCTTAATTACAATTAAAAGTAAATGTCCCGATATCACTGCACTCATCCACTTCTCAGACTCTCCTCACTACCTCATTCTGTAACAAACTTAAATAACAATATTGTTATCAACACCTCTAATATACCTGTCACAGCAGAAAGGAGTAGATAAGGAGGGATCATTTTTATTGGTGCTGCACCTTATGGGCAGTGTGACAAGAGTCCCTGAGAGAGATTTTTAAAATGTCCCTGCTACTGCAAAGATGAGAGAAGGAAACTAAATGCGAACATTAAGATACACTGACCTCACTTAGAAGGATCCAGCGGCTTTTGCAGCAACATTCATTTGAGGAACCCTGACTTATGACAGTAATTGTTAAAGGGTTGGGTTCACCCAAATAACAAAAAACATGCAAAAAAATACTATAATCTCCACAGCTATGTACCACTGGTAAACAAGTGTGTGTAATTTGGGTGAATTGACATACAGTGTGCTTTTCGCTGTGATTAGGTCAGTCGCACAGATTTCATACCGGTGATTCTCGAGACATTGGTAGATTGATTCTGGTAATCCATCATACTAAAAACTGCTGTAGTTTGAGGTTGGTTGTATTTGGTAGCTACTATGCGTCACTCCATATACTCTCTTGATAGTAAAGAAGAATGGTTGATGAAGAATGATACCTGGGTATATAATAAAACCCTGACATTTGTACTGGATTTACAAGACTCCTTTCTGTTAATGCAGCAGTTTGGGTCATAACCATAAAAACTAACCAGGAGGTTAGAGGTCCATGTCATTGGTGAGATGAATCCACAGTACAGTCCGTTCAATGTAATATAGTATGTCATAAATTACAAGGGGAAAC
Source organism: Micropterus salmoides (assembly GCF_014851395.1). Lineage (NCBI taxonomy): Eukaryota > Metazoa > Chordata > Actinopteri > Centrarchiformes > Centrarchidae > Micropterus > Micropterus salmoides. Next base: position 12,236 of record NW_024042084.1, on the reverse strand, counting down.
AGTTGCAGTTAATCAATATGCATATTTCCAGATGCTAATCCAATAAGAAAACCACTGAGCCTTTGAAGCATGTAACCGAATAGTTCCATTCAGGGCCATCACCTGGTCTTTAACTGCCCCGTGACAAATAGGGATCTATTATGGGAACTTGGTTCATAATAATATTTTATCACAGAGACAACTAATAAAATAACGATATGAGCACACACAGAATATAAGATGGGAAACTGATGGGTTTGAATGTGAATTTGGTGAATCAATATCACAATGATATTAAGACGGACTGACTATATAAAGCCAAAGGCCTGCCGCCCTAAACAAAACTGTCAAATTTTATCTGCTTAGAGGACCCATTTAATTTTAAAATGATTCTGTTTTTTCAGGTTGGTTGAAATTGAACAGAACTCTTACTGTATGATTTACAACACTATCATGTACAGAATCGATTAATCAATGGTTGGATTTCTCCAGTGAATGAAAAAGCTTGATAATGGGAAAGCAGAGGAGGGATAGAGGACATCATATAGGGCTCTGGTAAAATGTGTTAAATAATGAAAATGACCATTAGTTGCAGCACAACCTATTATTTTAATGAGAACATTTGTAATGTAACAATCCTGACACAAGTCTTGATCCACCTTTCAATGCAGCCCAGAAACTCATCCTGTGTACTACTTTGCCTTATCTGACCTCCAATCAATCAACCACAGCTAATAGCCGACATCATGCTCTTTCTACCCTGGCTGCCAGACACAGGCCACTCAGGAGGGCAGCATGACTCCTCATCACCCTCATTTACTGCGGCCGTGCTAACGAGGAATGACAAACAAGATGAGAAAGAAAGGTGTGCGGGAGCAGCTTAACAAGTCCTGTGATTACTCATTCACGACTCTTATCTTCCCTGCAGACTCTCCTATCGAACCGGACAGGACACGGCTAACTGTGACACATGCCGGAACAGCGCATGCATTATTTACAGGTAAGTGGCCATTTCTCTTCAAAGACATGATGATCTGAATGTGCCCTTTCCTTTCTCCTTGAGGGAAAGTGAACAGGTGGAAAAGGGACAGTATGGATGAGGGGAAGGGGCTGGAGATGCAAGACTAATATGGACGCTGTTAATGAGCACATGGGGACGTGTGACATTTACACACCACGCTCTGCAAAGCAGAAAAGATATATACTATAGCGTGAGCAAAAGGTGGAATTAATTACCATCAGAACATCATGAAATATTATCACTGTGTGCTGTTGCCAAGCCAACTGAAGTTATGCATACCAACCAGTACCAACGCAAGTCCAAAGTCATTAGTCTACCAGGGTACATAGTTCTCTTTTTATGAAGGTGTATGTGTAAGTATGTGGAATAATAAAAGAAGCTGATTTATCGATTAGTCGGTTGTTGCCATCAATTTAGATAACTGAACTGAACTAATTTTTTCAGTAGTAGTAGTAGTTATCGAGACATGACATTTGCTGTAAAATGAATCCCTTTCAGTTTTTGACTGGTGGTCCATTTGGTCTCTTAGAACTTCAGATCTAAAGCACAAATACAAATTTTGACCTGATCATGGTTCAAGATGAAGTCAGAGGATCACCAAAGCCATTGGAATTCATCCTTTAGGGACTTTGAATATCTGTAGAAAATTTCACAATGATCTATCCAATAGTTATCAAGATATTTCATTCTGAACCACAAATGTGAACCTCAAGGTGGCGCTAAAAGAAATGGCATGCATCTTCATGGCACTATGTATGTCTGTACAAAATTTCTTGGCAATCCAACAGTTATTAAGATATTTCAGCCTGGATCAACGTGGTGAATTGACTGACGGACCAACATTACCATCTGTGGAGCCACATTGCTAGCGTGGCTAAATCCATAATCCATAGATTGTCAGAGATCATATGACAAAAATAACCACTAATTATAGAACTGATGTGAAACTGTGTGGGGGTAAGCTAACTTTTTCTGTTGGTGGCCCTGACCTTGCAGGTCCTGACACCTCCGTCCTCTTTGATACACAATGAGACTGACAGTCTGCAGGCCCAATGAGGGGCTTTGCTTGAAGTTAAAATTGCATGACACAATCTGTATGTGCATGTGTGTACGTGTCTGGCTGTTTTCACTTTGGTGCTTAGAGAAAGTATGATTCTAACAATCAAAAAGAACAGGAGGGGAAGAAGATGAGAGTAAGAGGGCAAAAGGGCATCAATGTTTTTAGTGGACACTGCTGTTCCACTCAGTCGGCATTCTCCTCCGGAGAGCCATTTAAAATAATTTTCTATATACTGCTCTCAATAACTGATAAGCCACCGGCCAAACTTCAAATATATGAAATAGAACAAACTGTTGAGACAGGTGCTTGCCTGGTATAAATTAGTCAGCACCATGTTTAATGCTAACTCTATGTGATTTGGCCCTGGGAGAGAGAAGGCCCTGCTCCCTCTGGTCTACCTATCCCCCATCTCCACTCCGCCTGCCGATTCGAGTAAAGACCAACTGTGCTTGCCCTGCTGTGCCAGTCTCTGTGTTCACCAACCATCCCTCTGAATCTGTGAGCACAAACTGCAGTGTGATAATAACACATCTAAATTTAAAAAGTATGTGCAGTTCCCTTCTAAGGTTCTTTTTGTCAAGACAGTCTTGGAAGCTCAGAGTGTACCTATACTGATCACAGGTGTGTTGGGAAAGGTGTTTCATTTAAATTACCTATGATTACCATTAACATGACCTGAATAACCAATGAAGGTTTAAAATATACAAAATGCAGGGTGCAATAAAAACTATGATTATGTGTGTCCATTTGAATATGAGCCAATTGCACACACATGTCAGTGAGTTGTCCAACATATCTCTTATCTTATCTATGCTTGAATCTCCATGGGGAAACTGAATAAAATATAAAAGGTGTCACAGTCAAAGTCAGGTCAGATTTGTCCCTTGACTTGGCCTGTGTTGATCATGCACGCACAATGACAACTGTCTTCAAACATGCGCTATATTAACATCAAAACTCCACATTTCGCTTCCTACATCTGCCGCAATCAATTGAAACGCTTCACCTACAGAGGAAGTGCAGAAAAAAAGAAACTCATTACAAAATAGAAAGCTCATTTTGACAAACCTTGGCAGGGTTTCAACTTGATAAAGGGCAGAAATTTCTAAGTGAGATGTTTGAAATCTGTTAAATTGATCTGAGTTCTCCTTTAAGAGACTCGCTTGGCATGTTAAATTGTGTGATTGGACACAGAATCAAATATAGCAGTTGTATTCACACAGGCAGGAGGATTAAATGGCAATCTAATTACTTAGATCTCCATGAAAACAACCTCTCTGGAGGTGGAGGAACACTGGATAGGAAGCAGAGCCATGAAGGAACACAAACTGTATGTGGGAGGAATGGTCTATAATATCTATTAGGATTTTCCGTGTGTACATTTGTGTCTTTGCATCAGGGCCAAACGCCTGAGTCTTGGGTTTATGATAAAGCTGGTCTCATGACCTGAGTGGACATATGGGTCCATAAATCACCGTAAAACGCAGCCCGGTAAGGAGCCAGTCATGCTCTCTTCAGTATAATCAATTTATCCTAGAGTATATGGCATCATCTCAGAGCCTATCCTTAGCATAACAACAGCACCAGATCAATATAGTGCTGTAGTTTAAGGGCATGGACTTCAAACAGAATATACAAGCTGCTGTGGTCTCATGTCCTTGTCTAGTCCCACGTTCCTCGTTTTGAAACATTCTGAACTCAGTCCGTCTTCTTTTATCCTCCCTCAGTAACTTTCTCTCTCTATCTTGCCATTTCTTCAGAATACGTTATCTTCTCCTAACAGCTAACAGTGTGTGTTCAAATGAATTTGGGGATTGAATGCTTAAATTAACGTGCATGCCACTGAAAGAGAATAGGAGAGATTATTGCAATTCATTCCATCTTGCCAGGTGATGTAAAATATTTTACTGAGAAAGGTGGGGAGAGGAGAGGAATGAGGGGAAAAAAGAAAAGAAGTCAGAGAGTAAGCATGAGAGACAAACACGGGGAGATGCTGGAAAGGAAGAAAATGAGACAGATAGGACGGTGCAGAAAAGCTGAGGATTTGAAATGCATGCCACTTATTTCAAGACCACAGCCATTAAGTTGTGATGCGACTTGATGTAGAAACCCTGTAATCTCATTTTCCTCACAATGCATTTATATGGCCTAATGTGCTGATCAAACAAGGCGAAACATTTAAGTGGTTGTGATTAAACAAGTCGAATGGAAGTTCCCCAACACTGGGTATCATTGTTCACAATGGACTACAGTTATTTCCAATCAGTCTAATTTTGTCAATAGCTTGCATGTCTTGCGATTCATTCAGAAACGGGGAACTGCAGCTGATCATTAAACTAACTATCTGATGGTAAAACATTCTTTGAATAACACTGCAGTGCAAATAGATTTTTATTTTAAATCAACAAAGTAGAATCGGTATTTAAAAAGGGGAAAAAAACTCCAATCTATTGTGTGAGGCTATGAAAATCAATTAAGCGTTGCTAAAGGCTGAATTGCTGATTACATTATAACATATGGAAATTACTGAGTAGCAAGGCTGTCCTACTGCACGAATCTGCCAGGGGAAGATATCTCTTTTTGTGCAAGCATAATGATGTTTTCCAACATGGTGGCAAGCTGGTTACCATAGCTACAAGAGGGATCCTCGGTAGGACAGATAGTGTGAAGGGACAGTGAGGACAGTGGGGAAGAGCACATTCGCACCCGGGGAAGATAAGGGAACAAAAAGGAAGACAGGGAAAGAATGTGAAACATAGAGACTGAGAGAAGATGAAGAAGACAGCAAAAGATAAAGACTCACAGATGTTTAAAGCAAGGTAAAGGACAGGCGTGTATGTCGATGAATGAGTTAAAATGAGACGTTACGCAAGTAGGGGACGAGTTCCTTTCCCCCCCCTTGTAGATCGACTTTTTGGAGAGCAAGAACATGACAAGAAAAGAGGGGGGTTAGCGAGAGAGAAACAAAGCTCATCAGGTAGAGTGCGCAGCACGTATCAAGGCTGAGTCCATACAGCAGCGGCCTGGATTCCGAGTACCGATCTGAGCCCTTTGTTGCATATAATATCCTCATTTGTCTTTCCTGTATCTCTACTTCAACTATTGAATAAAGCTGAAAATGCCAAAAAAGCATTTTTTTAAAAGTGAAAGAGTCAGAACAAGTGGGGGAGAGAGGTTAAATACTGACAGGGTCCAAAGTGCCTTCTTTAATTTGTTCCGATCCAACAACCCACTCAGGGGAGTCGCAGCCAGGGGAGGGGAAAATGCCAACAATGCTTCACTTTTTGCTTTGAGCAAAAAATCAAAATGTAGAGCGAAGCAGCAGGGCCCTGACAGTTCCATAAGGAGATGCTGATAACTGGGCCGGGTAGAGACTAATAAATCTTTCATAAAAAAGCCTTTTGAGTATGTTTCAAAGATTAGATGATTATCCTTTCACTATGCTTTTTTCAAATGAAATTATGCAGATTTTTTTCTTGTCAGTGACATTTGGGTTTTCTTGCTATGCTGTTCCCAAGCCACATGCCGCTTTACCTCTACTGGGTGTGATTCTACTGGCAGATTAAAAGCTATGTTTTGATGAGTGGCAAATTTAATTAAAGAGTAGATTCGGCTTCACAAAAGTAAAAGTCAGGCTGAGATAAAATAAACACCTACCAGGGCCACAGATCTGGACTACATGAATATACAGGTTAATCAAATATTATACGCTGAGATTCCTTGAGAGAGTGTGTTTATGTATTTAGTCTGATTATAATACAGCTAGAGCTTTATTAAACCTGAAAAAAATACTGTGACAGTACACTAATACACGTTGCATGAGGACTTCTAAGGACACTGAAATGATTGTAGCTGAATAATGATTTATCTTACATCACCTCTATGGTTTCAAGTGGGATAAGTGGCAGTGCATAAACATGTGTCAGGTGAAGCATGTCCACCTGTTTTTTAAAGACAATACAAACCTATGTAGTCCTTTCTTTTTTCGACCACCTTGACATGATACTTGATATAACACTTTCAAGTATCTCTGAGATTAAGTAGAGCGTGATTTAGGGTGAAGTGAACACTAAAATCCTCTGTAAGATAGATAAGTACTAAGTAAGATCATTAAAGTAACAGTATTGTACAATAACACTCAGTTGAACCTACCGAAGCACATGCACAAACACAAAGGCAAGAGCTGAACAAAGACTGCCACACAAGTCCTATGAACTGAATGCACTGATAGCACTACTCATAAATCGAAAACATGTCTAAAGATTGTACCATAAAAATAATTCTTTAAATCTTTAAAACGGCTCTGTGTCCATACAGGGCAATAACCTGTAGCCATGGATGCAGAGCAACAAGAGTCTCAGCTGTATTAGAGGCTTACGCTGAAGGGCAGGGGAAATCCTATCACTGTTGCAGTGTGTCTGTGCATGTGTGTGAGAAACATTCCCGCAAAATTGCCACAGCATTAAGCTACAGTACGTCCCTGAAGAAGCCAGAAAAAAGGTAGTGAGATCTGTTTCTCTGTTCCTTATACAGTATAAATTTAAGTTTTTTAAAGAGATAAAACGAAATACTCAGCATGCAGCTACAGCAATGACACCACCACACACTCATTAGACTCTGACAAACATAAAGTCATTGATCACAGAATCCTTTGATGTTCCGTTACTACAGTTATTTGAGCTGCAAGAGCCTGTTCATTTTCTAGCCGTTGAATTACGTTTATTTCATGAGCCTGAGTTTGACTTCAGAAGATACTGTGATCTTATCATACATCATGAGTCTGAGGGTTGTGTTCACACTCATAGTTCAGTTCCCTTGGGCCTGACCAAAGGAAACAATGAATCTAAAACTGGTATCAACAAAAGGAATCAGTACATGTAAGATCGTGAAAAGACAGAAAGAGTAAAATCCAAAACAGACTGCATCAAAACAGTCAAGATAAATTGTACAGCATCAGGTAAAAAAAAAATGTTTATAGCGGAAGGTTTTCAGAAGTAATTTCAAATATATTCCATAGTCCAATTCTGACTGCTGTAGGTCTGACATGTTGTCTGGCCAATTCATTTGTGATACATGAAATATTAAAATCCATTCACAATTTATCTTCTCTCTTTTTGTCTTTTCCTGGTATCTGGTAAAAGCCTGGACCGCTGAATTTTGGACCAGTTTTTTGCCAGAAAGACTTAAACAGAATGACGAATGATTCATTGTTGCCAGGCCCAGTGTAAAGGCCTGAGTCAAACAAATGAAAGTGCTGAGTGTCTGGTTCAACATTCACTTGAGTCACTGTCAGACACCAACATTTACGTCTGTTCTGTTCGAATCAATGCCAAAAGTATCACATAATCAAAAAGTGCTATATTTTACTGTGACACCTGATTGGATTTAACCTTCAACTCCTCATTTGTATGGCCTGGAATTTTTTAGTTGGCTGTGCTTTCAGATGCACCAGATGTTGACCTGTAATATTGACTGTTGATTATGAGGCCTTGGCAAGACAATTAAGTTGTAAAGTTACGCTGTTGCACTGCAACATCACTCTCTTGCACTGAATTGTAAGGCAATGTCAGGCTAATGCTACTTTTAAATGTTAGGTGATATAGCAGAGGGAGGCAGAGATTAAAAACGCAGTATTTTGAAAGCGAAAAAATTTTATACAGCAATGCAACAAATTCTAGGGACCACGTTAGCTGTTTTTACCTTGAGCAACTGTCTGCAACAATAAAGAATACAGCTAATCAGCCAATAATTGAGGATGCACAGTTAACCTTGCCATCCAACACTGAGAGGTTTATGTACTGAGGTGTATCACACAAATACAGCAAGAATCATCTTTTTATATTATGGAAAGTATAAAAAGAATGTTGTCAGATTTTTGAAAGCACTTTCTAAATAAAAGGGGAGTTCAGGTTTATCTGACTGCTTGTATTAACTGATGAAAAATCAGCCATGTGCAGTAATATAGAAAATTGAGGACGCTATACATTGAGATGAATCGAGAATCGGTGTGCATTCGAAACGTTGACAGGTGAATCGGATCGCGAGCCCAGTGAAGATTCACACCTCTACTTGACACTGCATAATCTCTCACAGTGGTAAACAGCAGCGTCTAGCCAGACAAACTGCAGTATTCATAAAGTGAATCCTGTAAGTCTGTCAGTCAGAGTCCCCACCAGCCTGACTCAGGCTAGTGGCTGGACGAGGATTTAGCAGATTAAAGTCCCTATACACTTACCAGAGCTGAAGCTGTAATCTGAGTTTCACTTAGCAGTAGTCAGATGTGCGGGGGCGTGGGATTACCATGATGGCTGGTCCAGATAAATCACCTAGCAGCCTGGGGAAACTTGGAGTATACCGAGAATGAAAACAATCTGTTTGTTGGTGTGTGGATAAAAATCCCACAAATTAATCATTCCGCATCCCCATGACCTTTGCTGATGTTGTAATATTGTGGAGGAATCAAAGCAACATCATATAAACTCAATACCCAGGCTCTGATCTCAGATTTAGCAAAGCAAATGATCTTCAGTTCAACACCCCCTCCAGTGACCCAGCACTCCTCACTGGGAAAAATACTAATGGGCTTCCCTTTCACTTTATGAAATCATGATAAGAATGCAAATAACAAAAACAACAGCAGTGGCAGCTGTAGCAGCCAAAGTGGGCAGCCAGATGCAATCAAAAACACTCTGAATTGGGAGAATTTACTGGGAATGAGGATGAAGCAAGTAAGAAATGTAGGTCGCTTCACCAGGCTGAGCAGTGCTGTGACAGATGCCTGTGTAGGGTCAAGTGAGAACAGGCCACAACATAGATACTTAATATGGTTGGAGGGGGAGTGTGGCAGTCAAAACATGTCAAGATTAAAAGAGGCGTGAAGGGGACAGAAGGGGGGGGGGGGGTTTCAGTGTCGCTGAAATATACACAGTCAAATGTATCAAATAAAATCCAGTATTCAAATAACGGGGGCAAATAACAAGTTTGAAGGCTGGTTCAAAATAAAAGCCAGCTAAATGAATAATAATGACGATAAATTCACAATAATTCACATTTCCGCAGCATTCATTCAGTACAGTAACATAGTTGAGCTGTACTCACCACTGTATAGCTGTGAATAGAGGAGAAGTACTATTAATACACACTGATTCATTCACTCTGATCAATTCTTGCTGGGTGGGCATTAACGTAACTCATAGTGAAGATAGTGTTTGGGTTGCATTAACAGCAGCAACAGCAAATTAATACAGAAAGCAGAAGAGAAAATCAGAAAACAGGGAGGCGTATATATAAGAGATGATGTTATTGAGCATGTGTTGTAATAGCAACTGGACGAGGTTGTTTGAGCTGATTGTATGTCTCTGTTTCTTTGCTGTAGTGTGGAGCTGGACTTCAAGCAGCAGGAGGACAAGCTGCAGCCGCTGATGAAGAGGCTTTGCCCTTCAGACGACGCCCACTTCGCCCCCCTGCCTTACCCCCAGGAGGCCTTCACCTCCACCCCAAAACGCAAGTCCAAAGCTGACTCCAAGAAGCACGCTCGCTGGAAACTTTGGTTCCTGTGAAAACACAGGACCATCTCCTCACCCAATACCGATGCACAGGATTTATGCATCCGTCTCGTCGTTCGTTCGGTTTGTCCATCGTCTTTTATTTTATCACATCTACTTGGCTTTTTGTAGACTTGGTAACCAGTATTAATGGAGAGCTCCACAACTGGATACTGAATCCCTTTCTCAGAGATGACTGGATGTGTAATGGGACACAAGTGTGGATTCCACGGAAAAATCTAAACGTCATGCTTACCAAAAATTCCAATTTATTTTGAACTAATTTCTTCAAACAGGGTGTGAAATTACACCACGGCAACACATTTGGAGATCAGCAAGGTGGGAAGATGTATTTGATTTCCTTCTGTCTATGTGCATATATTTTTCTAGCTGACATCCATGGGGTCCTATTCTATGATAATAGTCCAGTGACCATCACATTTCTATTCACCAGTTGGGACTTTGTCTTTCTTCCCAGCCTCCAGGAGAGGTTGGCAAGTCAACCACGATGCTCTGAGGTCTACATCAACAGCATATCACCATACTGCAAAGCACAATTAACACTGTTCAGGATACCTTTTCTCCAGAATAATTAAAAAGAACTATTTGAGTATTAACTCACACCTGTAGATCACCTCCTAACAATGACAGATTGAAGACTTTCATAATATCTAAAGAAGAGGCCTAATGGACAAAGAAGTCAGAGATGTTTATGGAAATTCTATGATCAACTTTCTATCCATTGGTAAAATGTCTCCTTGAATCGACTGACTTTGAAGTAAAAAATGAATAAATAACAGTTATTTTCTTAATAACATTTGCAAAGTTAGACGTCAATGTACTTTTTTCTATTTAAATATATATCTATAGACATTCACTTTAAGGTTTAGTGGAATATATTTATTTGAGCTGCTGTGAAGGGGGCTGTGCATTTTTAAAATTACAGTTCATAGGAGGTAAATCATTTCTGATTCTTAATTCCTTTTCATACATCAAACTTAGTTCTTACTAATCTCACAATGCATATGGTCAGTGAAACCCAATAGCCTAAAGAAAAGAGGGAATCCATACACACAAATGTCTTCAGTATGAAACTATAGAAAGTTCTGGCTGAAACAGAAAAAAAAGAGCCTTTATTGTTTTAGTCACAAAAGCAAGTATAATAAATTATGTTGGTTCTTAGCACATGTGAGGGGTAACAGAAGATAGCTGTGATTGTATTGCTCCAGTATCCTGCTCCAGCTACTCAATAGCTACTGAAATCAATCCAGAAAGACTGAATGTGCCACTTCTGATCACAACCAGGGCTTCTACAGTGCAGGGTGGCAGGCGTGTGGCCTTGCATGCTTTTTACAACCCTCGGATTTTGCAGGATCTTTTCTAGCTTTTAAAGAACCATTTTTTAAAGAGAATGACACAAGTTGTTTTTTTCTTTACCCCCCCCCAAGCTCACTGCTTCTCATCTATTCGACTGTAAAGTAAAATTCATGTAGTAACTCCATACAGGGTTCAAACACTATGTACAGCCAAAATAATATTTGCATTTACTATATAAATATATGTTGTATAGCATCAAATAGGGCTAATACCATTTTAATGAGTAGGACAGCAGCCAGTATCTAAAAGAAAACATTACATTAGTAACGTATGCAGGAGCATAAAACCGAAGTCCCTCTCAAAGCCAAAAACACTGCCCCAAAACACAGGAAATGCGCCAAAGTGGTTTCAAGGGCATAAAAGAAATATCTTTATCTACTGTCACAACAACACCTTGCAAACTACTAGATATCACTGGTTTGACTTTCACAAGCTCCAACATGCTGCTTTCTGTTGGCTACATGTGATTCACACCTCCACTCTTGTACATGCCAGGTTGGTTTCTTTCAGTAGTTATGCTGTAGCATCAAGAGAACTAGATGTTTATCTGTACCTTAAAGAAGTGCAATTGATTTATTATGTGCAATACTGTGTATTTTATACTGTTTTTAAAAAAGAAATAAAATAAAGATATTTAATATGCAAATATGAAAAATAAAAACAGACATCTACAGAGCTCTCAAAGTCTGAAGAAGACTCAGTTTCATTTGCATAGCATAGTGGTACAGTGAGTAGCTTGGTAGGATGTTAGAATGTTACTGTTAGGTAAATATCAGATAAAGGGTAGGCTAATTCAGATGACAAACAAAATATATTTTCAGACTTACCTGTCATGGCCATTTGCAGCAGTTTAAATTATATTCAACCTAGATTGTGATGTCTGATATATCCAGTGTGAGCATCACTGTTTATGGGGAAATGTTGCTTTTGAAATGTTTAAATGTAATTTATTTAATGCTGTGAGCGATACATGCGAAATGTCATTCACCTCAAGTGGACTGGGGTGTCAGCAGAAATTGCAGAGATAACTATCTGCATGGCTAAACAGTACTATGAGGTAGTTTGGGTGAACCAAACATCTAAATTAGAATTCCACTTAGGCTTCTGTATGCAAAACAATCACCTCTACACTCTTGAGATGAAAGAGGAGATAAGGTTGAAAATCCACCTAAAATCAGCCCTGCATCTCTTTGATGTAGTAGGGTGGCACAACACGTGAGCAGAATACAACAGAGGGATAAGCAGCAAATGGTTT
>NW_024042083.1:0-12268 GCF_014851395.1 Micropterus salmoides | reverse complement strand
ATTACATCATTATTATAGTATTCTTACAGCGTTATTACAGCATTTTAAAAATATTTTTAGGTATTACAGCGTTATTAAATTGTTATTAGTTTTATTAGTTATTACAGTAAGTGAGTAAGGGTACTTCCTTTTCTTACTTCCTCCTTTCCTTCCTCACTTCCTATTTTTCATCCTCACTCTCTCCTTCTCTTTCTTACTTCCTCCTTTATTTCCTCACTACCTAATTTGTTTCCTAATTTCTTCCTTTCCTTCCCTACTTCTTCCTTTCCTCTCTTACTTATTCATTTCATCCTTTTCTTCCTTACTTCCTTCTTTATTACAGCGTTATTACAGCATTATTACAGTGTTATTAGTTATCATAGCGTTATTACAGCGTTATTACAGCGTTATTACAGTGTTATTACATTGTTATTAGTTATCATAGCGTTATTACAGCAGTATTACAGCGTTATTACAGCGTTATTACAGCGTTATTACAGCAGTATTACAGCGTTATTACAGTGTTATTAGTTATCATAGCATTATTACAGTGTTATTACAGCGTTATTACAGCGTTATTACAGCAGTATTACAGCGTTATTACAGTGTTATTAGTTATCATAGCATTATTACAGTGTTATTACAGTGTTATTACATTGTTATAAGTTATTAGAGCATTATTGCAGTATTGTTACAGTGTTATTAGTTAGGGTTAGGTGTTAGGGTGTATTATTCTATCTCGATGACCTCCTCCGTGCTGTCCGCCGACTAACACGGTTTGGAGTAGGAGGGTTAGGGGTTAGGGTTAGGGTTAGGTAAGGGGGTTATAGCCACGATCATCAGGTGATGATCCTTGTGCTCACCTAGCAAGGCCGGCTTTGCAAGGAGTGTTCCGTGACCGGTCTAGCGAGGCCGGCTTGGCAAGGTCATCTAGCGAAGCCGGCTTGGCAAGGACAGGGCCGTGACCGGTCTAGCGAAGCCGGCTTGGCAAGGACATCTAGCGAAGCCAGCTTGGTAAGGACAGGGCCGTGACCGGTCTAGCGAAGCCGGCTTGGCAAGGTCATCTAGCGAAGCCGGCTTCGCAAGGAGTGGGTTTTTGACACTTTGAAACGAGCTGTTGGATGCTGTCCCTCTCGCAGCGTTTGGGACGGAATCCAACAGCTAGATTCAAAGTGTGAAAATGGGCTTCCTTGTAAAGCCGGCTTGGCAAGGACATCTAGCGAAGCCAGCTTGGCAAGGACATCTAGCCAAGCCAGCTTGGCAAGGAGCGGGCCGTGACCGGTCTAGCGAAGCCGGCTTGGCAAGGACATCTAGCGAAGCCGGCTTGGCAAGGAGCGGGCCGTGACCGGTAAGTGAGCTGTAGTTGTTGATTCTTTTATCCTTAATTCAGGCCGACTTGGTCCTGCTTCACTCTGCCGTGTTGCAACGTTTCGGAGGGCGGCTTGTCCTTCATCAGGCATAACAGAGTGGTATCTTTAAATGTCCTTTTCCTTAGGTTTCCCTTTAATTTGGTTAAAAAACGGTAAGTATTTTCCTTTTTTCCAGCTTGAGGTAAGTGTTTTCTTGTTCTTCTCTTCAGCTTGAGGCTTGTAATCAGAATAATATCTGCTAATTTTGTAATCTGCACCCTATTTGGGTGTCTGACGATTAAAATCCAATTTCTTAGTCTTCTCTTGCTTGAGGTTTCAATTTTATATTTCCAGTGGGTCACAATAATTACTGATGTTAAGTTTAGGGGTTGCAGCTAGGTAAGGATGTCCTCACTCTCCAGGGAAAGCTCCAGAATGACACACACGGCACTGGCTGGTTAGGAGGAGGGGAAAAGTCCCGGCTAACGAGTGTTAGCCAGACTGGTGCACGGTCCTGTGATGTGCCTTCAGAGTCCCCAGAAAGTGAAAAGCACCTCCAAAGTCCACATTTTCCCTTATAACAGACACAAAAGTGCATTACCTCTGTGCTGGTTCAAAAAATTGGACTCCACGGGTCCTGTAGCTGTTGATTTTTTTATCCTTAATTCAGGCCGACTTGGTCCTGCTTCACTCTGCCCTGTTGCAACGTTTCGGAGGGCGGCTTGTCCTTCATCAGGCATGACAGAGTGGTATCTTTTAAATGTCCTTTTCCTTAGGTTTCCCTTTAATTTGGTTCAAAAACGGTAAGTATTTCCTTTTTTCTAGCTTGAGGTAAGTGTTTTCTTGTTGTTCTCTTCAGCTTGAGGCCTCTAATCAGAATAATATCTGCTAATTTTGTAATCTGCACCCTATTTGGGTGTCTGACGATTAAAATCCAATTCACTTCTTAGCCTTCTCCTGCTTGAGAATTTTAAATTTCCAGTGGGTCACAATAATCACTGATGTTAAGTTTAGGTGTTGCAGCTAGGTAAGGATGTCCTCACTCACCAGGGAAAGCTCCAGAATGACACACACGGCACTGGCTGGTTAGGGAGAGGGCAAAAAAGAGCTGGCCAACGACTTACAAAGCTCTGCGTTAGCCAGTCTGGTGCACGGTCCTGTGATGCGCCTCCAGAGACCCCAGAAAGGCAGGGTTAGGGTTAGGGGTTAGGGGAGAAATTTTTGAAATGTCGACGCCGAAGGCGGCGACATTGAATGCACAGGCCATCAGCTGTCTGCCAGTCCCGAGCACTCACCTCTCATTGAGGCCCCCCGGAATCAAAGTGCCCAGTCGGTGTATCCAGAGCCTCTCTTCCCGTCGTCTCTGGGATTGCATTGGAGGATCAGTGCAGTGAGCTGGGGCCAGCCATGCTCAATAAAGTGCTTAACCAAGGGGATGTGTGTGTCTTTTTTCCTCACTATGTTGTATCTGTGTTGTGTGAATCGACCAACAAAGTGTTCCCCGTTTCTCCTACATACTGGATCTTACACAGTCTGCATCTGATCAATATACACAATTTTTGGAATGGACATTGCCATGCCTATGTGTGACAAAAACATTATGGTTGTGTGGATTGCACACCCAAGGTTGGTGCTTAAAAAATTCTCCGTGCCCAATGGGTCTAGAGTTCACAAGTGTTGCCAGCTTGGCCTTAACCAGAGTATCCTGCAGGTTTTTATCTTCCTAAATGCAGCTATGAGTCTGTGGTCCTGTAAGCTGAGTTGTGGAAATTAAATTTTGAAAGTTGTGTTTGAGTGTCCTAACTAATTTTACTGCTGAGGGAGAATAGGTGTGATAACTGGAAGCAAGGAATCTGTGGTGGAGGTTTTGTGTGCAGGAAGGTTTTAAAAGCTCTCCGTAGGAAGGCCTGCAGTACCCTCTGCTGGTCAGAGCGGAGAACAGCACCTTCGTCGCCTCTTTAAAATCCTCTGATCTAGTGCAGATTCTGTGGAATCTCAGCAGTTGGGACTTGATGAGCCCTGCAAAGGTGTGCTTGGGGTGAAAGCTGGATTTGTGCAAAAGAGCATGTGTGTCGGTTTGCTTAAAACACCTTGAGGTCAAGTCTAGCCGTTTGAGGGTTAGGGAGAGGGAAAAAGAGCTGGCCAACGACTTACAAAGCTCTGCGTTAGCCAGTCTGGTGCACTGTCCTGTGATGCGCCTCCAGCGACCCCAGAAAGGCAAAAACACTCCCCCTTGCTTGGTGTCTTAAGCATTTCCCACATTCCCATGGTAAAAAACAAAAGTGCATTACCTTTGCATTTGGTCAAAAAATTGGACTTCACGAATCCTTTAATTTCTGCATCCTACTTGGATGTCTTACGATGAATTTTCCTATTAATCCAGGCCTATTTGGTCCTGCTTCACTCTGCCTTGTTGCAACGTTTCGGAGAACTATTTGTCCTTCATCAGGCTTTACAGAGTGGCATCTTTAAGTTTCCTTTTTCTTTAGGTTTCACTGATCTTCTGCTTGAGGCTTTTCTAATTGAGGTTTCCAGTGAGTCACGGTGAGTACTGAGGTTAAGGTGAGGGATTGGGCTGGTAAGAGGTCCCCGCCCCCTGGGGCCATCCAGAGGTCACACACGGCACTGGCTGAGTTAGGGAGAGGGGAAAAAGAGCTGGCCAACGACTTACAAAGCTCTGCGTTAGCCAGTCTGGTGCACTGTCCTGTGATGCGCCTCCAGCGACCCCGAAAGGCAAAAAACACTCCCTCCTTGCTTGGTGTCTTAAGCATTTCCCACATTTCCCATGGTAAAAAACAAAGTGCATTACCTTGCATTTGGTCAAAAAATGGACTTCACGAATCCTTTAATTTCTGCATCCTACTGGATGTCTTACGATGAATTCCTATTAATCCAGGCTATTTGGTCCTGCTTCACTCTGCCTTGTTGCAACGTTTCGGAGAACTATTGTCCTTCATCAGCTTTACAGAGTGGCATCTTTAAGTTTCCTTTTTCTTTAGTTTCACTGATCTTCTGCTGAGGCTTTTCTAATTGAGGTTTCCAGTGAGTCCGGTGAGTACTGAGGTTAGGTGAGGGATTTGGGCTGGGTAAGAGTGTCCCGCCCCCCGGGGGCCATCCAGAGGTCACACACGGCACTGTGAGTTAGGGAGAGGGGAAAAAGAGCTGGCCAACTTACAAAGCTCTGCGTTAGCCAGTCTGGTGCACTGTCCTGTGATGCGCCTCCAGCGACCCAGAAAGGCAAAAACACTCCCTCCTTGCTTGGTGTCTTAAGCATTTCCCACATTCCCATGGTAAAAACAAAAGTGCATTACCTTTGCATTTGTCAAAAAATTGGACTTCACAAATCCTTTAATTTCTGCATCCTACTTGGATGTCTACGATGATTTTTCCTATTAATCCAGGCCTATTTGGTCCTTCACTCTGCCTTGTTGCAACGTTTCGGAGAACTATTGTCCTTCATCGGCTTTACAGAGTGGCATCTTTAGTTTCCTTTTTCTTTAGGTTTCACTGATCTTCTGCTTGAGGCTTTTCTATTGAGGTTTCCAGTGAGTCACGGTGAGTACTGAGGTTAAGGTGAGGGATTTGGGCTGGGTAGAGTGTCCCCGCCCCCCGTGGGGCCATCCAGAGGTCACACACGGCACTGGCTGAGTTAGGGAGAGGGGAAAAAGAGCTGGCCAACGACTTACAAAGCTCTGCGTTAGCCAGTCTGGTGCACTGTCCTGTGATGCGCCTCCAGCGACCCCAGAAAGGCAAAAACACTCCCTCCTTGCTTGGTGTCTTAAGCATTTCCCACATTTCCCATGGTAAAAAACAAAAGTGCATTACCTTTGCATTTGGTCAAAAAATTGGACTTCACGAATCCTTTAATTTCTGCATCCTACTTGGATGTCTTACGATGAATTTTCCTATTAATCCAGGCCTATTTGGTCCTGCTTCACTCTGCCTTGTTGCAACGTTTCGGAGAACTATTTGTCCTTCATCAGGCTTTACAGAGTGGCATCTTTAAGTTTCCTTTTCTTTAGGTTTCACTGATCTTCTGCTTGAGGCTTTTCTAATTGAGGTTTCCAGTGAGTCACGGTGAGTACTGAGGTTAAGGTGAGGGATTTGGGCTGGGTAAGAGTGTCCCCGCCCCCCGTGGGGCCATCCAGAGGTCACACACGGCACTGGCTGAGTTAGGGAGAGGGGAAAAAGAGCTGGCCAACGACTTACAAAGCTCTGCGTTAGCCAGTCTGGTGCACTGTCCTGTGATGCGCCTCCAGCGACCCCAGAAAGGCAAAAACACTCCCTCCTTGCTTGATGTCTTAAGCATTTCCCACATTTCCCATGGTAAAAAACAAAAGTGCATTACCTTTGCATTTGGTCAAAAATTGGACTTCACGAATCCTTTAATTTCTGCATCCTACTTGGATGTCTTACGATGAATTTTTCCTATTAATCCAGGCCTATTTGGTCCTGCTTCACTCTGCCTTGTTGCAACGTTTCGGAGAACTATTTGTCCTTCATCAGGCTTTACAGAGTGGCATCTTTAAGTTTCCTTTTTCTTTAGGTTTCACTGATCTTCTGCTTGAGGCTTTTCTAATTGAGGTTTCCAGTGAGTCACGGTAAGTACTGAGGTTAAGGTGAGGGATTTGGGCTGGGTAAGAGTGTCCCCGCCCCCCGTGGGGCCATCCAGAGGTCACACACGGCACTGGCTGAGTTAGGGAGAGGGGAAAAAAGCTGGCCAACGACTTACAAAGCTCTGCGTTAGCCAGTCTGGTGCACTGTCCTGTGATGCGCCTCCAGCGACCCCAGAAAGGCAAAAACACTCCCTCCTTGCTTGATGTCTTAAGCATTTCCCACATTTCCCATGGTAAAAAACAAAAGTGCATTACCTTTGCATTTGGTCAAAAAATTGGACTTCACGAATCCTTTAATTTCTGCATCCTACTTGGATGTCTTACGATGAATTTTCCTATTAATCCAGGCCTATTTGGTCCTGCTTCACTCTGCCTTGTTGCAACGTTTCGGAGAACTATTTGTCCTTCATCAGGCTTTACAGAGTGGCATCTTTAAGTT
Organism: Micropterus salmoides; assembly: GCF_014851395.1. Classification (NCBI taxonomy): domain Eukaryota; kingdom Metazoa; phylum Chordata; class Actinopteri; order Centrarchiformes; family Centrarchidae; genus Micropterus; species Micropterus salmoides. The sequence goes on along the minus strand of NW_024042083.1, from coordinate 5,885 downwards.
TCCTTTTTCTTTAGGTTTCTGATCTTCTGCTTGAGGCTTTTCTAATTGAGGTTTCCAGTGAGTCACGGTGAGTACTGAGGTTAAGGTGAGGGATTTGGGCTGGGTAAGAGTGTCCCCGCCCCCCGTGGGGCCATCCAGAGGTCACACACGGCACTGGCTGAGTTAGGGAGAGGGGAAAAAGAGCTGGCCAACGACTTACAAAGCTCTGCGTTAGCCAGTCTGGTGCACTGTCCTGTGATGCGCCTCCAGCGACCCCAGAAAGGCAAAAACACTCCCTCCTTGCTTGATGTCTTAAGCATTTCCCACATTTCCCATGGTAAAAAAAAATGCATTACCTTTGCATTTGGTCAAAAATTGGACTTCACGAATCCTTTAATTTCTGCATCCTACTTGGATGTCTTACGATGAATTTTCCTATTAATCCAGGCCTATTTGGTCCTGCTTCACTCTGCCTTGTTGCAACGTTTCGGAGAACTATTTGTCCTTCATCAGGCTTTACAGAGTGGCATCTTTAAGTTTCCTTTTTCTTTAGGTTTCACTGATCTTCTGCTTGAGGCTTTTCTAATTGAGGTTTCCAGTGAGTCACGGTGAGTACTGAGGTTAAGGTGAGGGATTTGGGCTGGGTAAGAGTGTCCCCGCCCCCCGTGGGGCCATCCAGAGGTCACACACGGCACTGGCTGAGTTAGGGAGAGGGGAAAAAGAGCTGGCCAACGACTTACAAAGCTCTGCGTTAGCCAGTCTGGTGCACTGTCCTGTGATGCGCCTCCAGCGACCCCAGAAAGGCAAAAACACTCCCTCCTTGCTTTGTCTTAAGCATTTCCCACATTTCCCATGGTAAAAAACAAAAGTGCATTACCTTTGCATTTGGTCAAAAATTGGACTTCACGAATCCTTTAATTTCTGCATCCTACTTGGATGTCTTACGATGAATTTTCCTATTAATCCAGGCCTATTTGGTCCTGCTTCACTCTGCCTTGTTGCAACGTTTCGGAGAACTATTTGTCCTTCATCAGGCTTTACAGAGTGGCATCTTTAAGTTTCCTTTTTCTTTAGGTTTACTGATCTTCTGCTTGAGGCTTTTCTAATTGAGGTTTCCAGTGAGTCACGGTGAGTACTGAGGTTAAGGTGAGGGATTTGGGCTGGGTAAGAGTGTCCCCGCCCCCCGTGGGGCCATCCAGAGGTCACACACGGCACTGGCTGAGTTAGGGAGAGGGAAAAAGAGCTGGCCAACGACTTACAAAGCTCTGCGTTAGCCAGTCTGGTGCACTGTCCTGTGATGCGCCTCCAGCGACCCCAGAAAGGCAAAAACACTCCCTCCTTGCTTGATGTCTTAAGCATTTCCCACATTTCCCATGGTAAAAAACAAAAGTGCATTACCTTTGCATTTGGTCAAAAAATTGGACTTCACGAATCCTTTAATTTCTGCATCCTACTTGGATGTCTTACGATGAATTTTCCTATTAATCCAGGCCTATTTGGTCCTGCTTCACTCTGCCTTGTTGCAACGTTTCGGAGAACTATTTGTCCTTCATCAGGCTTTACAGAGTGGCATCTTTAAGTTTCCTTTTTCTTTAGGTTTCACTGATCTTCTGCTTGAGGCTTTTCTAATTGAGGTTTCCAGTGAGTCACGGTGAGTACTGAGGTTAAGGTGAGGGATTTGGGCTGGGTAAGAGTGTCCCCGCCCCCCGTGGGGCCATCCAGAGGTCACACACGGCACTGGCTGAGTTAGGGAGAGGGGAAAAAGAGCTGGCCAACGACTTACAAAGCTCTGCGTTAGCCAGTCTGGTGCACTGTCCTGTGATGCGCCTCCAGCGACCCCAGAAAGGCAAAAACACTCCTCCTTGCTTGATGTCTTAAGCATTTCCCACATTTCCCATGGTAAAAACAAAAGTGCATTACCTTTGCATTTGGTCAAAAAATTGGACTTCACGAATCCTTTAATTTCTGCATCCTACTTGGATGTCTTACGATGAATTTTCCTATTAATCCAGGCCTATTTGGTCCTGCTTCACTCTGCCTTGTTGCAACGTTTCGGAGAACTATTTGTCCTTCATCAGGCTTTACAGAGTGGCATCTTTAAGTTTCCTTTTTCTTTAGGTTTCTGATCTTCTGCTTGAGGCTTTTCTAATTGAGGTTTCCAGTGAGTCACGGTGAGTACTGAGGTTAAGGTGAGGGATTTGGGCTGGGTAAGAGTCCCCGCCCCCCGTGGGGCCATCCAGAGGTCACACACGGCACTGGCTGAGTTAGGGGAGGGGAAAAAGAGCTGGCCAACGACTTACAAAGCTCTGCGTTAGCCAGTCTGGTGCACTGTCCTGTGATGCGCCTCCAGCGACCCCAGAAAGGCAAAACAAACTCCCTCCTTGCTTGATGTCTTAAGCATTTCCCACATTTCCCATGGTAAAAAACAAAGTGCATTACCTTTGCATTTGGTCAAAAATTGGACTTCACGAATCCTTTAATTTCTGCATCCTACTTGGATGTCTTACGATGAATTTTCCTATTAATCCAGGCCTATTTGGTCCTGCTTCACTCTGCCTTGTTGCAACGTTTCGGAGAACTATTTGTCCTTCATCAGGCTTTACAGAGTGGCATCTTTAAGTTTCCTTTTTCTTTAGGTTTGACTGATCTTCTGCTTGAGGCTTTTCTAATTGAGGTTTCCAGTGAGTCACGGTGAGTACTGAGGTTAAGGTGAGGGATTTGGGCTGGGTAAGAGTGTCCCGCCCCCCGTGGGGCCATCCAGAGGTCACACACGGCACTGGCTGAGTTAGGGAGAGGGGAAAAAGAGCTGGCCAACGACTTACAAAGCTCTGCGTTAGCCAGTCTGGTGCACTGTCCTGTGATGCGCCTCCAGCGACCCCAGAAAGGCAAAAACACTCCCTCCTTGCTTGATGTCTTAAGCATTTCCCACATTTCCCATGGTAAAAACAAAAGTGCATTACCTTTGCATTTGGTCAAAAAATTGGACTTCACGAATCCTTTAATTTCTGCATCCTACTTGGATGTCTTACGATGAATTTTCCTATTAATCCAGGCCTATTTGGTCCTGCTTCACTCTGCCTTGTTGCAACGTTTCGGAGAACTATTTGTCCTTCATCAGGCTTTACAGAGTGGCATCTTTAAGTTTCCTTTTTCTTTAGGTTTCACTGATCTTCTGCTTGAGGCTTTTCTAATTGAGGTTTCCAGTGAGTCACGGTGAGTACTGAGGTTAAGGTGAGGGATTTGGGCTGGGTAAGAGTGTCCCCGCCCCCCGTGGGGCCATCCAGAGGTCACACACGGCACTGGCTGAGTTAGGGAGAGGGAAAAAGAGCTGGCCAACGACTTACAAAGCTCTGCGTTAGCCAGTCTGGTGCACTGTCCTGTGCGCCTCCAGCGACCCCAGAAAGGCAAAAACACTCCCTCCTTGCTTGGTCTTAAGCATTTCCCACATTTCCCATGGTAAAAAACAAAAGTGCATTACCTTTGCATTTGGTCAAAAATTGGACTTCACGAATCCTTTAATTTCTGCATCCTACTTGGATGTCTTACGATTTTTCCTATTAATCCAGGCCTATTTGGTCCTGCTTCACTCTGCCTTGTTGCAACGTTTCGGAGAACTATTTGTCCTTCATCAGGCTTTACAGAGTGGCATCTTTAAGTTTCCTTTTTCTTTAGGTTTCACTGATCTTCTGCTTGAGGCTTTTCTAATTGAGGTTTCCAGTGAGTCACGGTGAGTACTGAGGTTAAGGTGAGGGATTTGGGCTGGGTAAGAGTGTCCCCGCCCCCCGTGGGGCCATCCAGAGGTCACACACGGCACTGGCTGAGTTAGGGAGAGGGAAAAAGAGCTGGCCAACGACTTACAAAGCTCTGCGTTAGCCAGTCTGGTGCACTGTCCTGTGATGCGCCTCCAGCGACCCCAGAAAGGCAAAACACTCCCTCTTGCTGTCTTAAGCATTTCCCACATTTCCCATGGTAAAAACAAAAGTGCATTACCTTTGCATTTGGTCAAAAAATTGGACTTCACGAATCCTTTAATTTCTGCATCCTACTTGGATGTCTTACGATGAATTTTCCTATTAATCCAGGCCTATTTGGTCCTGCTTCACTCTGCCTTGTTGCAACGTTTCGGAGAACTATTTGTCCTTCATCAGGCTTTACAGAGTGGCATCTTTAAGTTTCCTTTTTCTTTAGGTTTGACTGATCTTCTGCTTGAGGCTTTTCTAATTGAGGTTTCCAGTGAGTCACGGTGAGTACTGAGGTTAAGGTGAGGGATTTGGGCTGGGTAAGAGTGTCCCCGCCCCCGTGGGGCCATCCAGAGGTCACACACGGCACTGGCTGAGTTAGGGAGAGGGGAAAAAGAGCTGGCCAACGACTTACAAAGCTCTGCGTTAGCCAGTCTGGTGCACTGTCCTGTGATGCGCCTCCAGCGACCCCAGAAAGGCAAAAACACTCCCTCCTTGCTTGGTGCTTAAGCATTTCCCACATTTCCCATGGTAAAAAACAAAAGTGCATTACCTTTGCATTTGGTCAAAAATTGGACTTCACGAATCCTTTAATTTCTGCATCCTACTTGGATGTCTTACGATGAATTTTCCTATTAATCCAGGCCTATTTGGTCCTGCTTCACTCTGCCTTGTTGCAACGTTTCGGAGAACTATTTGTCCTTCATCAGGCTTTACAGAGTGGCATCTTTAAGTTTCCTTTTTCTTTAGGTTTGACTGATCTTCTGCTTGAGGCTTTTCTAATTGAGGTTTCCAGTGAGTCACGGTGAGTACTGAGGTTAAGGTGAGGGATTTGGGCTGGGTAAGAGTGTCCCCGCCCCCCGTGGGGCCATCCAGAGGTCACACACGGCACTGGCTGAGTTAGGGAGAGGGGAAAAAGAGCTGGCCAACGACTTACAAAGCTCTGCGTTAGCCAGTCTGGTGCACTGTCCTGTGATGCGCCTCCAGCGACCCCAGAAAGGCAAAAACACTCCCTCCTTGCTTGATGTCTTAAGCATTTCCCACATTTCCCATGGTAAAAAACAAAAGTGCATTACCTTTGCATTTGGTCAAAAAATTGGACTTCACGAATCCTTTAATTTCTGCATCCTACTTGGATGTCTTACGATGAATTTTCCTATTAATCCAGGCCTATTTGGTCCTGCTTCACTCTGCCTTGTTGCAACGTTTCGGAGAACTATTTGTCCTTCATCAGGCTTTACAGAGTGGCATCTTTAAGTTTCCTTTTTCTTAGGTTTCACTGATCTTCTGCTTGAGGCTTTTCTAATTGAGGTTTCCAGTGAGTCACGGTGAGTACTGAGGTTAAGGTGAGGGATTTGGGCTGGGTAAGATGTCCCCGCCCCCCGTGGGGCCATCCAGAGGTCACACACGGCACTGGCTGAGTTAGGGAGGGGAAAAAGAGCTGGCCAACGACTTACAAAGCTCTGCGTTAGCCAGTCTGGTGCACTGTCCGTGATGCGCCTCCAGCGACCCCAGAAAGGCAAAAACACTCCCTCCTTGCTTGATGTCTTAAGCATTTCCCACATTTCCCATGGTAAAAAACAAAAGTGCATTACCTTTGCATTTGGTCAAAAATTGGACTTCACGAATCCTTTAATTTCTGCATCCTACTTGGATGTCTTACGATGAATTTTCCTATTAATCCAGGCCTATTTGGTCCTGCTTCACTCTGCCTTGTTGCAACGTTTCGGAGAACTATTTGTCCTTCATCAGGCTTTACAGAGTGGCATCTTTAAGTTTCCTTTTTCTTTAGGTTTCACTGATCTTCTGCTTGAGGCTTTCTAATTGAGGTTTCCAGTGGATCACGGTGAGTCTGAGGTTAAGGTGAGGGATTTGGGCTGGTAAGAGTGTCCCCGCCCCCCGTGGGGCATCCAGAGGTCACACACGGCACTGGCTGAGTTAGGGAGA
>NW_024042082.1:0-20624 GCF_014851395.1 Micropterus salmoides | reverse complement strand
TAAACTGACAACATGAACATATACAACAACAAAGATCAACAACTCAACAACAAATGTGTGACATGCCAGGTCTGTGCCTGACACGAGATAAAACAGTATTTACATGTGCAGAGAGACATTTGTATCATTTGCGGGGGGAATGTCAGTGGGGGACCCGGGCCTTGTTATGAGGCTAGTTGCAGACGGTAAGAAACTTTTTGTGGCGAGAGTTTGGTCCTGATGGGACCACAGCCTTGCCAGAGGGGGAGTCTGAAAAAGTTTGTTTCGGGGTGGGAGGGGTCAGCTGCAATCTTTCCTGCTCGCTCAGAGCCTCGAGGCGTACAGGTCCTGAAGAGAAGGAAGATTACAGCCAATCACCTTCTCTGCAGAGCGGATGATGCAGCCTGCCCTTGTCCTGGCAGTGGCAGCAGCGTACCAGGTGGTCATGGAGGAGGTGAGGATGGACTCAATGATGCGGTGTAGAAGTGCACCATCATTGTCTTTGGCAGGCTGCCACAGTTGTTGGTGTACAGGGGAAGAGAAGGGGGGAGAGAAAGCAGTGGTGATGGTCCTGGAATCAGAATGTTTTCCCAGCCATGTGCTGCTTCCTGTCTAGAAAAGACGCGTTATAATGCTCGCCTAGCGGTTAGTCAGACACGCTCTGAAAAAGACACAGTGCTAAGCGCACAGCAGCACACGTGACAAGATGTCCATGCTGCCTCTCCTCTCCCTTCCAAACACTAGCTACCCTCCAGGCAGTCAGTGCACAGGAAGTTACTGTGATGTAGAGACAGAGCTCAGTTAAAACTTTATGGATGAAAAATACTCGTGTTACAGATTAATAACTCACCACTCTGAAACTCTTGCTCCAGTCCATGTTGCCAAGCTGGTCAGCAACATGCACAGCTGAACTGAAGCCGTGTTTACCGGCTTCTCACAGACCTGCCCTTCTCTGCTTCTGACTGGTTAGTAGTCCTTAACTAGGAACTGTGCATGCGCAACTCCCAACAAAGATCTAAGGCTAAAACGAAGTGTTCAACACAGGGTGGAAAGAGGAGCTGCAGCAATGTGCAGCATGAGAAAAATATGGTGTTTTTTGAAAATGAAACCATGTAAACCTGTTCTGGTACAAACTCTAAACAGGATTGTGAACCTGAAAATTAGAATAATATGACCACTTTAACTTACACAAGGATTGCATGGCTCATACATCACAGGTTCGTTCTGTTGTTTCCCATCCAGTTTGGCTAAACAGAAGAGTAACATTTCGGCTTTTAAATAGAATGTTCTTGCGGGCTTTCATGGTCACGTGAACTGTTAGAGATAAGTTTCCTGGTTATTTTGTGGAAAGTTCTATGGATCTATGGCGTTCAACCTCAACTACAATGCCCAGCAAGGCAATACTCTCAGGACTGAACTGTGTGGACACCCATATGGTTTATCATTATCATTCAGGATTTAAACTCTGAGATCTCCAGGGACAAGGCCCATGAACGGGACAGAATTTACACCGGTAAGATGAGGAGATGAGGGAAAAGAGGTGTTAGCCTTAGATTAAAATGTTACAAACTGCAGTGCATTCTGCTTCCCACTATAATCCTTGATGTTCAGTCACTGAAAAACAAGACCAAAGAGCATTCAGGCTAACACAAATCATCTACATCGATATAGAGACACCTGCATGATGGCCTTCAATCAGCGGTGGTCCAGTAATGTCACTATCAGGGCGACCATATGCTCAGCTGACAATGAACTGTTGTCGCTCTCCCCTGGGAGTTTCCCCAGTCATCTGTGACAGTGGTGTACATACACCCAAAAGCAAACGCCCAAAGTGCTGCTGACACTATCTACAGAGTGACTCCTGTGCAGCATGCTTGCTAATGTGAGATTTTAATAACTGTAAACTCAACAAATACCTGAAAATATGTCACCTGCCAGAACAGGAAAAATAACACTCTAGACTTGTGTTATGATTCTATAAAAGAAGCATACAAGCTTTCTCCTAGGCACCCCTCGGTTCCTCTGATCACCGGACCAACTATCTTACCTCTGTATATAGGCCATTACTTAAGAGAGAAAAGGTGGAGACAAGAGAAATCAAGGTCTGGGATGCTTTGACTGTACAGATTGGTCTGTATTTAAAAACTCTGCCGCAGATATTGATGAATTACAAATAACCGAAAAATAACAAGCCATGGGTTACTAAAATGAAAACGTAGGGCCTTCCTTAAAGGTGTGGGGACATAATCTCAATGTTAATTTTGTGGGCTGGATTGTAGATTTTTTAACGTGTAGGTCTCACAGGGTGACAGTAAATAGCTTTCTTTCTTACTGAAAGTGGGTGGCTGAGTACAACAATCCAAAAGGAAAAAATCCAAAGAAGGCAAGGGTACGAACAGGAACATACAAGACATGGCAAGACAAGATACAATGAACCGACACAGACTGAACAAAACACAGGCATTAAGTACAAGGGCAAATGAGCAGGGTGGGAACATAAAACAGGTGGATCATATCAAACAACAGAACAGGAAGCAAAGCTAGACATTGTTACGTGGAGTGAACAGACAGGGCAATCATAGACAAACTGTAACTTACATACAAAGACCAAACTGCAGTAACAGATGAGGGCATGGACAAAACAGACTGACAAGTGGACTAAAACCAGAACAAACCAGACAACAAACCAGGATGAAAGAAACAGAACACAGAATATATGTAAAACCTATAAAACAAACTGGTAACAGTTTCTGAGACAGAACCAAAACACAGAACCAGGACTACACACTAAGACAACAACAGAACTAGTCCAAACATAAAATCATAACAAGAACAAAAATCCCCAAACCATAACATTAGCAGATGCTTCAGTAAATTAGATTGACAATAGCTTTTTGGCTAGCAGCTGACTTGAACAACATAAGGTTGGGCTTCTCACTTGAACTGCCCCGGATCTGCTGCAGTTACTGGGAAATTAAATAATATTACAGTAACTAAGTAACATGTCATGTAAAGACATGTTATGAAAATGCTTGAACTTTTCCCAACATGTTTATTTTCAACAAAAACCAATTAGGCTACTTCAGACTGCAGGCCTTAATGCTCAATTCCGATTTTTTTCCCAGATCCGATTTTTTTTGTTTGACAGTTCACATTATAGTTTAATTGCGGCCCATATCAGACTCCAGTGTGAACTGTCCATGGCCTGAAAGTGACCCGCATGTGCAGAAGACCAGGGGTTACTTATTGTAACCCGGATTCTGTGAGTATAGGCACAGCCCTCTAAGGCTATCGCTATTGGGTATACCCCTTCTGCCCGCCTGTGAATTTTAGTCTACACCCAACCACAGCATGGGCCTCTCCTACATCCGCACCTTGTAAATATACAACGGTGAGACCCAGCCTTCAGCTTCCAAATGCCTTTTCTTCAGCACTGAGAACCAAGGTCCAGTGAGGCTTTCAACTTAGAGGGCTGCGCCTATACTCATAGAATCTGGGTTACAGTACGTAACCCCTGTTCCATTTCGTATAGGCTTTGCCCTCTAAGGCTATCGCTATTGGGTTAGAGGATGAGTCAGCGCCTCACTGGCCCATACGGTACCACCAAGCACAAACTCACCTGCCCAGAGCCATAATGAGTCACAAGGCCGAGGGCCGACCCATGCGTAAGTCGGGAAACTGGGTGGGGGGCCCGGAGCTGTACAGACGCAGGCGGGGTCATGGCAGCAACCGCATCAGTTGCGCACAAAGCAGGGCCATGTAAGCAGCAGCCGCCCCCTCACACCGTCCCGTGGGAGAGGGCGCACCGCACACTCACAAGGAGAATCACTCAGCCAAAACACTCAGTACTGAGTGAGTCAGAGAGACACAGGAGACATCCCGCAGGTAGAAACGGACGAAAGAGCATGGGGACGACCAGGAGGCCGCCGTGCAGATGTCGTCCAATGTCATCCCACCGTGCAATGCCACTGAGGAGGAGGAGGAGAAGGCCTTGATGCCATCTGGGGGAGACTCACTGGCAGACATGTAAGCCTGGGAAATGGCATCGCACAGGGAGGCAGGCGCTGCGCCGACAGGGAAAGTGCCTTGGACCGCTCCCTGTAGTGCACAAACAGACACTATGAATGGCACCAGGTGGCCGTGCGCGCCACATAACAAGACAGCGCTCACACCGGGCAGAGGAGGTGGGACATGGCGTCCTCCACCGACCCATGGGGGAGGAACAAAGCCCGATAGGGTGATGACCCGCGACCAAAAGGAGCTCGTATTGCTCATTTTACAGGTCGTAAGGCATGAACGGCGGGTTAGGGCGCAGCACAGCCGAGCTGCCGTCGCCCTGAATCCTGAGACATGACGGAGCCACAGAGGAGCAAGGCGACCTTAGCCGAAAGGAATCTCAGGTCTACCATCTCCAAAGGCTCAAACGGGGCTTGGGTTAAGGCGCGTAAAACCAGCGCCTCCGCACCCCTCTAAGGAAACGCTTCACCAGGGGCTGGGAGAACACCGTCCTGTCCCCGCAGCCAAGAGGCCAAGAAGCAGGTAACTCCTGATGGCACCCCCTGCCTGAGAGAGAGGTTCCCCCCTCCAGGGGAGTTTCCACGGCTGCCCCGCCAGCAACCGCTGGAGACAGGGGAACCAGGATGTGCTGGTGCGCTCCGGGGCCACCAGAATCACCGCCAAGGTTGAAAACTGCAGGTGATCCAGAAGGCGCGGGATCAGCCGCACCGGTGGAAAAGCATACAGCAGCCAGGGAGGCCAAAGGGGGTGAGTGGAGGTGTCCACTCCCAGCGGGGGGACGTCCCGCAGGCTCATTAAAACCAAAGGGCACACTGAGCGTTCTCCTTGTTGGCAAACAGATTCACCCTTGTTGAACAGTGACAGGTCCAGGATGGGCCTCACACCGCCCATCTTCTTCCTGACCAAGAAGTAGCGGGAGTAAAACCCCTGATTCTCCTGCCTGGGAGGAACCGTGGAGATGGCCTGCTTCTCCAGGAGCTCCTGGAGCTCCACTGTAAAGGGGGACCCAGCCATGGGGGGCCCGCCTCGAAATGGCGAGGGAGGGTTGTGAAGGTTGTGTTGAGAAGGAGGACGAGCCCATCCCACATGTTGTCTGATGCTTTCAGCTTCCTGAGCTGCGAACCTCGCGGTGTGACGAGGGACTGGAACTGAGGCCCGAAAAGCCCATCCGGGCTCACCGGGGCCTCCAGCTCCTTCCTCGTGTCTGCCAGACGACCATCAGGGCAGTGGTGACAGCTGAGGCGGCGCACTCGGTAAACTGCGCGCTAGCTCCTTTGCTAATCTCCTCTTTCTCCTCCTATGAAGGAAGATGCGATGAGGACTACGTTGTTGGCGGAGGCGGACTTGCGGCCCAACCACTGTGCTGCCTGGGAGCAGAAGAAGGTGGTGAGGGCGGGCTCCAGGGGAAGGACTGGGGGAAAAACCAGATCCGTAAAGCTCTCCACCTTAGTGATGGGAATGTAGGTGGAGACTGGGGCCCGGAGAACCTTCGGATCCATAGCAGTGCCCTCCTGGTACCTCTTAATGGCAGGGAAGCGTGGCCAGACCATGTCTCGCTTAGCCAGCTGGCTAAGGGCGAGAACACCGGCCATTTCATCCAGTGGGGTGAATTCCAGGCCGGGGAGACGAGCAGGTGGCAGCGGGCAGAGGCCCGTATGATGAGTTCTCTGACGCTGCCACCTGCTCGTCTCTGATAGATGGCAGTGAGGTGGCGTAGATTAAAATTCTCAATGCTGCGCAGGCGCGTGGAAGGGGTAAACCCAATTGCAATAGCCTTAGAAGGCGAAGCCTATACGAAATACAATAACACCATGTCACACGCAGCACGCTGTTGCAGGCTAAAGAAGTAAACAAGGAGCAACAGAAGTTATCTCCAGTTAGCTCGCGGGAGACTCCCATTTTTCATTGTCCTCTCACCAGTCACATATCTCCCGAATTGTCCAAAAGTGTTCACAACTTTGTTCTTTTCTTTACGGTTTCTGACGCTGTATGAATCTGCCCCACAACTCACTCCCTCTCTCTTCCCACTGTGTCCGCTCAGACAAATAGCATGCACGTAGCAGAACAACTGCTCTGCAGTGACGTCAAAGTCGCATCAAATGCGACCTGAGTGTCCAGACTGAGGTCGCCTTTAAAAAGATATGATCTGTATCGGATTTGGACCACATATGGAAGTGGCCCAATTCCGAACTGGAAAAGATCAGATTCCATGTGACTTGGCCTGTTCACACTGTCATAAAAAGATCAGATCTGAGTCATATATAGGCAAAAAAATCGGATTCGGGTCACATTGGCCTGCAGTCTGAACGTAGCCTTAGAGTACAAAAGTTTCAACGGAGAGGGTCAGATATCGATGCAAAATAGAGTCCCATTCTATTATCAGGACAGAGACCCAAGTTGCAACAACTGATTTTCAACTTCGTCTGGACCTCCTTTTATAACTCTGTTTCTAAGCATTATGTCATCTCTTCTCTCTTATTCCTGTTGTTCCTGGTTCTGTGGATAATATGAATATTGGCATATTGTCGAAAGGTGGAAAGAGCACAGCAGCAGAGACTGAACCGTCACCCATGTCCCTGGCAGAGGACTCTCAGGTAGCTCCTCAGCATCAGGTGACAAGTGTGGATGAGATTTGCCCTAAGATGCTGAATACTCTGGCCATTGTTGTTGTCTTGGTTAGCCTCCCCTTTCTCAGTGATGTGCGGAGGTTGGGGACAGTGCCTGGTAAATGACAGACCAGGGTGGTGGTTCCCATAGTTATGGGAGTTTGCCGACCCAGTCTACAGTCTTTTGTGGACTTGGAGAAGCTGCGGTGGTGTTTGCTCAGGAACACATTGGTAGATGTGTCACCACCCAGGTCTCTCACACCAATGGCATGTGTCTTATCCACTGCACCATCACCTCCTTTTTTTTCATACATTCATCCACTGATGGGAAAGGCAATATTAACATAAAGGGATTCTCTTTGATTTTACATTGACTTCTTGACCACCCCACTATTGCCTGTTTCCCATACAGTCACACACATACATAATGAAATATACCCACACACAAGACATATCCACACACACACACACATAACTTACTGTGGAGGTTTCCAGAGTTTGCGTGGCGGTGGGATTAGCTCTCTCTTGTTGAGGGGGGCAACTCCGAGAGCTGCCTGCATAATGGTAATGAACTTCTTATACTTCATGTTATTTGTCAACAACGCCCTGTCAGCCAATCTGTTGCAAATCCTCCTCTTGCCTACAGTCGGTCCACTCTTCCTGTCAGAACATGTTTCTCTTTGCAGTGCTGAGGAGTTGAGCCCGTCGTCTGGAAGCTGAGCGCTGAACAGACAAAGATGGAGCAGCAGTGTATAAAGTCTAAACTGTGTGCAAATCAGCTGTGTGCTGATTTGCGTTGAAGCATTACTGTTACATAATTCACACAGAAAATCCTTCCACAGAAGGATAATAGTGGCTTTAAGCCTCTGGGTGCTTAAAGTGGTAATCTGCCACATCCACCCTTTTTTCTTTTTTCTTTAGTTTGGCGAAAACTTTGGTTTATATAGGTTTTATAGGTTTATATAGGTTTTATATTAGTTTCAATAATGACTGTGGTCTCAGAGAGGCAAAGGCAAGAGTACCATTGTAGACATTTTTATAGCTAAGCAAAAGCCACTTGGTGGTGAGATTGCATAACAATAATCAATGCAAAGATGCAACTGGATGCTAACAGTGGTGAGTTTGACTGGGGGCAACGCAGATTTGAACGTCCACAGATAAGAAAAAAGACAGGAGGAACATTACAGAAAGAACTGGAGTACACCCCAGATAAGCCACACAAGTCACTGTCTACAACTTTCATCAAGATTTATTTTAGGTCTGTTGGCTATTTATTTGTTTATTTATTGTCTTCCCTTTGAGGTTTGTTGTTATGAATGAGGGATGGGCCATTTAAATGGCATTACAATACCTTCATTCGTTTAGACAGACACACTCAAATTTCATGACCATGATGAGAGCATGTTATCTACGGCATGATCCTAATCATGGAATCTGCATTGATGATGAGGACTGGTTGTATCATGGGACCGTGTGGGATTGTGTCATGGTTGCATCATAAGCTTCTGTGACCTGGTTTTTCTGTCACCACATCATCACCATAGTGTGGATTGTATCTGAACAGCATCAGTGATCCAATAGTCTAACTTACAACAGTTATGTTGTAAGTTAGAGTTACAACATAACTCTAACTTACATAAAAACTAATTGTTAACATTACACAGGCCACACAGGCTAAGTTAGGTGTAGAGCTGTCACAGCATTACTCACTAACTGCCGTTTTTCTGCCCCTCAGCATGATATTTCATTTCACCGAATTTATGGATATGATATTTCAATATCGATCTAGCTAACTACAGTATTATGTGCTAAGATACCAAGTGGCTACCTAGCCAGAAAGCTAATGCACAGGGCCACTTGCAATAATTACGACTTTACTCCCAAGTTAATCTAGTGAAGGTCTGCCCAAATAATTGTGGTGCAACCCATATTAGTAGCTGATTTAGTTACAGAAAAAGTAGTAGTTACCTAACCTCTAGTGTGGGCTTTAACTTACACACAGCCGGGGCAACAGGCTGCCGGTGTGGAATACAGGAAGTGGTCAAAAACTAACGTGCTGATCGGCCGAAATAGTGCTCTGTGCATCTGCACTCGATTGTTCAAGGACCTTGACCCGCCTGTGACCTTAAAACTGAAGGTTTTGGATTGAAATTGAATTTAGAGGACTGAATCTGAATTGAGTTGACTGAAAGTGAAAGCACACAAAGACTTGAATTTTTAGTGAGGTCCAATACAGTTTCAGTTCACATTCATAATATCACATTTAGTTTCAAGTTCATTGGAATTCAGTTTCAAACTAATAAATTCAAATTCAAGTTGAGCAATTCAAATTCAGTTCTAAATGATTCAAATTCAGTCTGTAGTGACACAAAAGCTCATAGCCGGTTCAGGACAGGCTTGCATTGGCTTTAGGATTTGAGTGTTTTGCTGTAGATCCCCCAGCTGCAGTGGTGCGTGGATCATGCGTAAAGGGTGCTAAGCTCCCCCTGGCTCCGTAGAGAAGAAACCTGCCTGACACTGTTCTTGATCATAAAAGTTTATTAAATCAAAGAGTTCAGCATCAATTACAAGCTCTGCAGCATCTGGGAGAGTGACCCAGCCCGATGGCCACTCTGTCTCTCTGTACATTAAACATAGCTTATGCACAAGCACTGGACACTACAGCAGCAAGTGATTCAATTCAATTGCTCTGTAGCGCCTACCAGAGGGGAGGAGCTGGAACAGGTTGTGTCCGGGGTGAGATGAATCTGCTGTGATGTTTCCTGCCCGTTTCCTGACTCTGGAAATGTCCTGAATTATTTTTTCTGCAGTCCTGACTGTCTGTTGTAGTCTGTCCTTGTCCTTTTTGCTGGCAGATCCAAACCAGACAGTGATGGAGGTGCAGAGAACAGACTGGATGATGGCTGTCTAAAAGTGGATCAGCAGCTCCTTAGGCACGTAGAGCTTCCTGAGCTGACGCAGGAAGTACATCCTCTGCTGGGCTTCTTGATGATGGTGTCAGTGTTGGGCTCCCACTTCAGGTCCTGGTATATAGTGGATCCCAGAAACCTGAAGGATTCCACAGCAGACACAGAGCTGTTGAGTATGGTGATGGGGGGCAGAGTGGTTGGCTCCTCCTGAAGTCCACGGTCATCTCCACAGTTTTGAGCGTGTTAAGCTCCAGGTTGTTCTGAGCACACCAGAGAGCCAGCTGGTCAACCTCCCGTCTGTAGGCCGACTCGTCCCAGATGAGGCCGATGACCGTTGTGTCGTCAGCGAACTTCAGGAGTTTGACAGATGGGTCTCCTGAGGTGCAGTCGTTGGTGTAGAGGGAGAAGAGCAGTGGGGAGAGCACACACCCCTGGGGGGCACCAGTGCTGATAGTCCAGGTGCTGGATGTGATGTTCCCCGGCCTCACCTGCTGACTCCTGTCAGCCAGGAAGTCTGTGATCCACTGACAGGTGGAGGCTGGCACAGTGAGCTGGGTGAGTTTGGTGCTGAGGATGTCCGGGTGTCATGATCCTGTCTGTGTGTCTTGTTTGGGAGTCTGAGTTTAGTTACATGTCCTTAGTTCATGTTTTGGTATTCATTCCTGGTCCTTGTTTGTATTGTGATTTGGTCTGCTCTGTATTCTGTGTCTTAGATCCTCGTTCTGTGTCTCGGTTCATGTCTTAGTGTTTTTGGTTCTGTCCTGTGTCCAATATCAGTTACATAGTCTGTTGTGTTTTGGGGTTCACTCATGTCCGTCTCTGTCGTGTTTGTCGTCTAGTGTTCAGTAACCCTTGTCATGTCTGTTACCAAAATGATCCCTCTGCATGTCTGTCTCTGTCTTCCCCTGCTCGCTCTCTCCCTACCTGTGCCTCATTAGCCTCATGTCTTTCACCTGTGTTGCTCCCGCCCTGCTCGTTAGTCCCTGTGTGTATATACCTGGTGTTTATGTCTTGTCCTTGTCGGATCATTGTATGTTGTCACCCTGAGTTGCAGTGTGTGTTTCTTGTGTCGTCAGCCTCACTCGTCGTGTCTCCCTGTTTCCCTGCTCATTTTGGATTTCTGTTGGACAACTGTTATTTTTGGACTGTCTTCAGCCACTCAGTTTGTAAGTGTGCTCACCTTTTGTTTATATTAAAACCCCTTCACTGAACTGCACCTGCTAGCCTTCGTGTCCTGCGTTTGGGTCCTCCAACCTGCTTCACCACACCACTTACCGTGACCGGGATGATGATGTTGAACGCCGAGCTTAAGTCCACAAACAGGATCCTAGCATATGTCCCTGGAGAGTCAAAGTGTTGCAGGATGTAATGCAGTCCCAAGTTGACAGCATCATCCACTGACCTGTTAGCCCTGTAGGCAAACTGCAGGGGGTCCAGCAGGGGGCCTGTAATGTCCTTCAGGTGGGCCAACACCAGTCTTTCAAAGGACTTCATTACTACAGATGTCAGGGCGACGGGCCTGTAGTAATTTAGTCCAGAGATGGAGGGTTTTTTGGGGACCAGGATTATTTTGGAGCGTTTGAAGCAGGAGGGAACTTCACACAGCCAGTGATTTGTTGAAGATCTGAGTGAAGATGGGAGCCAGCAGGTCAGCTTTGACCTCTTTAGTCATTGTGTTCCCGGCCTGGTTGTACAAGACTCTCCACTTCTGAAGGCCTCCTCCTTGGTCTGACAAGCTGCCTGAGTTTCGCTGTGAACCAGGGTTTTTGGTTGTTGTATGTGTGGAAGTCCTCACAAAAACTGACATAAGATGTCACAGTGTCAGTTAGTTTGTCCAGGTCAGTGGCTGCAGCCTCAAAAACACTCCAGTCAGTGCAGTCAAAGCAGGCCTGTAACTCCAGCTTTGACTCGGTCCATCTTTTCACAGACTTTACAACAAGTTTAGCAGATTTCAGTTTTTGCCTGTGTGTCGGGAGAAGATGAACCAGACAGTGATCAGAGAGTCCTATGGCCACACGGGTGACAGAGCGAAAGGCGTCCTTTAATGCTGTGGAGCAGTGGTCCAGTGTGTTAGTGTCCCTGGTGGGACACTTAATATGCTGTCTGTACTTTGGAAGTTCGTGGCTGAGGTTTGCTCTGTTAAAGTCCCCAAGAACAATGAGCAGGGAGTCTGGATGTTTTTTCTCCACGTTGGTTATCTGGTCGCCAGGTGTATTAACGCCTCACTAACACAGGCCTGAGGTGGAATGTAAACAGCGACCAGAACAAACAAGGAAAACTCCCGCGGAGGCCTAAGTGAGGCCTGCATGATTTCTTCAACACTGTGACATCTGTGCACCAACCTTCGTTTATGTAGAGACAGAGTCCGCCTCCCCGTGTTTTTCCCGCGATCCGCACGGATGAGAGGTTAGCAGAGGCAAAATTACTGTAAGAATAAGTGCGAGAGCAGCACAACACGCTACCAACACACAAGTACCGGAAACGGAAATCAGTCAACACACTGACTTTGTTTTGAACGGATAGCGGCTGGGCGAGGCGGGGTGGTGGGTCAGTGGGGGGAGGGTTATGGTAGTAATCTTTACTCATTACCATTAATGGCAACATTTACCAACAACATTGCTCTAATAGTTGCTCCGTGTATCATCAGCTTTATAGAGTTTCTGTAGCTGACAGTGTCTCTCAGAATGCAGACTGCATTTCTTTCTATTCTTTCTTAATTTATTAAAGATCGATGGCTTTCTGTGCTATGGCTTTGATTGTGCCTGACGAATACAGGATGGCAAAAAGAGTTCTTAAATGAAGGAAATGTCAAGGAAAGGTTTAAAAGTGCCTAACTTTAAAAATAAAAGTATCATAATCATACAAATTCTTTCCTATTGTTTTTTTCTTACTGGCCTGTCTCTCTTCAGGGATTAAGGACAGAATATCGCCTTAAAGACAGACATATTCAAGGAGAAAAGGCCAGATGTAGTGATCAGATCACAGTTGGATGTTAACTCAGTTTTTTTTTAATGTTCTTATATACAGTCTATTGCCCAAAGTTTTGGGTCACCTGCCTTTACATGCACATGAAGGGTTAGTTTCATCCCATTCTTAATCTGTAGGGTTTAATATGGAGTTGGTCAACCCTTTGCAGCTATAACAGCTTCCGCTCTTCTGGAAGGCTGTCCACAAGTGTGAGGGACCAAGCAGTTAGGTAAGAGGAGTCACACGAGAATTTCAAAAGGAAGGGTTTTTATTTTCCCCATAAATCATTACAACAAAATAAAGAAAGTTTGGGCCCGTAAAAGAGGTCAAATAAACTGTAACTTAAGCTCTGAACAAAAGAAACTCAAAAATACATCTGATCTACTACAAGAGAAACAAAGGGGACTTAAATTCTGGCTGCTCAGACCAATTTTGACACACAGGGGGAGACTAACAATAACACTACTACATAAACTACAAATTCAATTCAATTCAGTTTTATTTATATAGTGCCAAATCACAACAACAGTTATCTCTGAGCGCTTTTCATAAAAGAGCAGGTCTACACCGTACTCTGTGATGATAATTACAGTAACCCAACAGTAAATAACAGCAAAATCTTAAAACTTATTCCAAAAGAAATATAATCTTAGTTAACATTAACTCAAACAACAATACTCAATATAATATAAATCTAAACCCAAAATATCTAGGGAGAGAATAACACTACCCCCCCGACATAACAAGCAGTGGTAGTGTCCAATTAGGCCACCTCCACTACGCTGTTCCTGCTCCATGGGGCCACCTCTGCAGACTGCATGGATCCTTCCACGGTGTGGAATCCCATTGGTAAGCTCAAAAACAAATAGTTATACAAACAGAAAGACAATCAAAAAGTAACTAATGGTGCGCACTCCAAAAAGATACTTTTGCATGGTCAATGTACAAAAGACTCTAAACCTTCTTTTTCCTTTGTGTAATATCCATTCTGTGTATTTCAGTTGAGAAAGTGAGAGAGCAATCAGGTCGGGTAAATGTGCGACGTCACCATCTCTACCCATCAAGTCCACTGCCAGCCTACTCTAGGCCATCTTATCAGCACACCGGCCTAGATACAGCCTATCATGGGCCTCATCCGACCATCCCAAACTTGACTCAGGGTCATCGAGACCCTGGTAAGTTCGCTCATCTCGAGATTTCTCTAGAGAATTTGTTACCCCCTGACAATACTGAACTGTTCAAGTATCAAGTCTTAACAGACCACCTGAAGCTAGAGGAAGCCAGATTGGTAGCCGACGCCTACATCCACTCTCTGACACCCTTTACACACACCATGATGGCTTTAAATGAGAAGTTTGGACAGGTCCACCAGTAAGCCCTCAAGGATTGCCACCGTAATGGACTCACCAGACATTAGGCGTGGGGATATGGCTGCCTTCGATAAATTCTCTCTGCAGATACAGTCCTTGGTGGGAATGTTGAAGACGTTGGGCCCGGAAGGAGAGGTGGAGTTAAGGTGTGGTTCCCATGTCGCTCGGTTACTCAGCAAGTTACCCCCAGAGCAGCGAGCTGACTGCAGAAGTATGTTCAGCCACTCTGGACATAACTGCACCCTTAACGACTTAGTCGCTTGGTTGAAGTATGAGTCCTGGTGTCAAGACGTCAATGGGCAGCTCTATAACAGAGGGGCAAAGGATAGACAAAGTGGTCTGAAGCCCAAGGTGCGATCAGGAAAATGGTCTGTTGTGGTGCTGCATGGAACAGACAATGCAACCAAAGAAATGAGACCTCCAAACAGTTCCCCACCCAAAGTCAAGCAACAACCTTACTGCGCCTTTTGTGATAACCGGGATCACCATCTGAGCCAATGTACAACCATTCTCAGACTAAACAAGGATCAGCTAGCTGAATGGATTAAGGCCAACAAGATGCGGGTACTGTGCCCGCTCTCTCCACACAACTCGGTGCAACCTGAAGAAGCCTTGTAACCTGTGCCGAGGTCGCCACCTACAAGTCCTTCATGATAACACACAGCCAAGAGGCCGATGTCACAAGCAGCAATGTCACAGGATGGAGGGGTGAGTTCAACAGGGGTGTTGTACCTGGACCGACCATCAGAGGGCAGTCGGGTGCTGTTAAAGGTTGTTGCTGTTCTCCTCTATGATGGTAGCTGACATATGCAGTGTTAGACGACGGGTCTGAGAGGACAATGTAGCTGCCCACTGCTGCTCAGAAACTAGGACTACAAGGCACCCTTGAAACCCTGCCATTACGCACAATCAGACAGGATGTGCAAACCCTCCAGGGCATGTGTGTCCTTTGTCATCTCACCTAGAGCCAGACCAAAGACCCGGTACCACATCAGCAACGCCTTCACGGCAGCTCGGATTGATCTAGCCAATCACTCCTACCCCACTGAATTGCTCCAGAGGAAATATAAGCACCTGCAGGAGTTACCCTTCCAGCCATTCAGAAGGATTAGACCCCTACTTCTAATAGGCAGTGACCACCCACACCTCATCACTCCTATTGAGCCAGTACGCTTAGGGCCCCCTGGTGGCCCTGTGGCCATCCATACCAGATTGGGCTGGTCCCTGCAAGGTCCGTCCAGTGTCATCTGCCCACTGTCCAAGTCACAGCAATGCCTGTTAACCTCTGTCCCACCGCAGGTGAGTGAACTAATGAAACACGTTGAGAACCTTTAGCAGGCTAACGTCATCCCCCCAGGAGAGACAAAGAAGTCAAACGCTCCAAGCAAGATGACCTGGCTCTCAGCCTGCTCGAGAGCAAGACGACCCTTGTGGAGGTCGATTGTTATGCCATAAAGACATGCCACGCCTGCAAGCCACTCCCACTGCTGTTATGCCAAGCCTGAGAGGTGTAGAAAGAAGGCTCCAGCGAGGCCCAGAAAAGGCAGAGATATACCGAGCAGAGATGGAGAAGTTGATTCAGACTGGATCTGTCATTAAGCTCGAACCCTTTGAGATCAATAAAGGAGATGAAGCCTGGTACATACCTCACCACCTAGTCAGCCATAATGGCAAGCACCGGCTTGTATTCAACTGCTCCTTCCAGCACCAAGGTCAGAACCTTTAATGAGTATCTCCTCCCTGGCCCAACTTTGGGTGCGTTGCTGTTGGGAGCATGCAGTAGCAGTAGGCGGAGACATAAAGAGCCTGTTCCACCAAGTTCGCCTGCTTCCAGAGGACCGCCCTCTCCTGCGCTTTGTGTGGCGTGACCTGCATCAGGATGAGCCCGCCGCGGTCTACAAATGGCAGGTACTCCCCTTTGGCACCACGTGCAGCCCATGTTGTGCTGTATTTACCTTGCAGCGCCATGTGCGGGATAACAGTCAACCAGAGGAGGAGGTGAGAACTTCCGTAGAGAGATGCTTCCATGTCGATAATTGCCTTCAAAGAGATCTGGTGAACAAGCTAAGAGCCCTGTCTTCAGCAGGATTTGTGCTTCCCCAGTTGGCCAATAATGAATCAGATGTCATAAGTCACCTACCTGAAGATCTAAGGTCCAGCAGTGCTGAACTCTGGCTTGCACAGGACAAGACAGACAGTCCTGAATCGACATTAGGTCTCAGCTGGCATTTCTCTAATGACATGCTGGGATATAAATGCCGTTTGCTATGGTGCACTCACCATGCGTAATATCTATGAAGTGCTCGCCAGCCAGTACGACCCCCTAGGCTTCATCTTGCCTTACACCACAAGGGCTAAGGGTGTCTGTGGGACAAGCATAGGGGCTGGGATGATCTCCAGCTACCACCAGGTCTGCTACAGCAGTGGAGAACCTGGGAAGAAGAGCTGCAGTTTCTCCCTCAAGTCCTTCTTCCTCGACCCCGCCTGCCTAAAGATGCCGCTACTGGCCGACACTCCAGGTGGAGAACGGTGATAACTACGACTGGTGCTTTACAACCCTGAACCCTAGTTGTTCTCCCTTACAGTCAACTAAATAAAGTATAATTTGTAGCTAAATGTTTGCAACAAATGTATAATGTGTATGAACAGTATATAAACTAATCCTAGGGAAAAATAACAGCATAAACTATGGAAACATAAGTGCATGAGGTTACTGCTCTTAAGCCGGTTGTGTGGCCATGGCTGTGTAATAACACAATTACATATTGAATAAAATGAAACAAGTTGTTGTTGTGTTTTAACATCTTTTAAATAAAATATTTTCAATATCTTTTTTAAATGAAATGGTCACATTTAAATTACTGCTAAATAAAATGTACAATGTAATTTAAATGTGACCATTTCATTAAAAATATATTGAAGACGCTATTTTATTTAAAAGATGTTACACAACCTACCCTGGCATCATAACTCCCCAACTCCTCAGCTGTTGGTTAACTTGACCTGCTTTTGAGCCTCTTTGTTCGACACAATTGCTGTGTCTCCATGTTTCAGTGGCACAGTGATACAGTTCACCGGAGGGCAACATGCACTTTGCCAATATTTGGCGCCATCTGCTGTAGTGGGTGAGTATTAACATTTAAAGTCCTAGACCCCACAAAGAAGACGAGAGGGAATTTTTAAAGACTAATTTCCAGGAAAAAAACAACCGTCTTATAGTCGGACCAATATGGTAGTTGAGAACAAAATGAGTTAACAATGGTCAATGAAAATCAAAATCACAGACTGATGGCTGGAGTCAAATCACATTGAAAATACAAAGTAAAAAAATTGACATCACAGACTCATTCACATTTATTAATTTAGCTGGCATCACAGACGCATCCTTAGTGACGGCAACTCATAATGTGACTCAGTGGTGTGTATGGTCCCCATGTGCCAGCAATCCTTGTGACAGCAAGCTGGACTACCTGTGCAACCTGAATGACATCACACTCCCTCTGTGTATGTTTATATCCAAGCGTTTAAGTGCTTTTCTTAGTCGGTCTGGCAAGAAGGTCCAACTATTAGATCTAGGTCAAAATTCATTAGAAAAGACTGCAATGTGCCAAAAATGCAAAGATGATTCTTTAAAGAACATGCGTGCAATTTGTCCTAAATGTTGCACAGTAGGACAAGTGTGTATGTTTAAAATTAATTCCTTTTACTTAGTTTTTTCTGTAAATACACAAGCACATCAGCAGAACGTTGTTGCTACGTACAACAGGCTGTTAACGTGTTCACACAAGCATGGTACCAATCTGGCGGGAATAAGGATGTGAGTGCACACCCTACTGAAAGAGGGCACAGTCTGAGGTAGGCGACAACAAATCTTAACAGACTCCACCGTGACGTTCTGTCTGTGTTGGGCTACTTCCTGTTCAGTGCTGGGGTTGGTTCTTTACATAACAGCACACACATAGGCTATGAGGCATTAAATATTCATGACTAACGATAAAACAGGGAGTGGAAGGTTGGTAAGGCTTATGAAGCGTTCAAGACCGGTCGGAACTTGGATATTTCCCTGTTGAAACTTCCGACCTCAAAGCGTTCCAGGTGCATGGTGGTGCATGACGCCGAAAGTGAACGAACACCATGGCTAACCGTGACAGAGTGTACACACAGTTGCACCCTCAGCAGTGTTTTAGGTGTTAATTAAAAGGATGGCAGTTTAACTACTACAACTGACATAAATAGCCTATACGTTACTCTGTGTACCCCTCTAGCTACATCAGTTGGTAACCCTCAAGTCAGTCAGTGTTGAAGGTTATACTTCCTAATGTTTTGGCATTTTTAACAATAACTTTTATGCAGAGAAGATGACTTTATGAGATTCTTTACTGTAGCCAGCTATCTAATAGGCCTAACATATTTCTACATCAGTGTACAAGCAGAACAGGTTTTACTATATGACCGTATGTATTATTTAAATTTAAATACATGCAAATATACTTGTTGTTGCTTTTTAGTTTATGGTTTACCATTTACAATGTGTGCTTCCATGGACGCTGACAGTGTCTTGTGATGTAATTCAGCTGCTACTCGTGAAGTGGGGGGTACATATTTTTTCTCCGAGTTCACAAGTAGGAAATCCCACTTCAGGTGGCGTTCCAGGGTGGTTTTTCTAGTTGGAGGTTGGAAATTTCCCAGTTCCAGGTTGCCTGGAACGCCGCATTAGGGCGTTGTGATTGGCAGGATGAGGAACAGGTGTGCAGAGAAACTACAGCCAGGGGCGAGTTCAGTGTCGACAAAATGTAGCAAACGTTTTTTTTTTTCAACAGAAACGGTGGTGCCTGAACACCCTGTTGTGTATGTAATCATTACATTCAATCAGATTATACTGAAGACTTTCAAGGAAGTTTACGATGACACCTGCCTCCTCAGTTTGTAGAAGTAAGGCACCACTGCACTGAACAAGACCAGGTCAGGCAAATCTGAGTCAGTCAGAGTGCTAAAATACTTAAATATACTCAAAAACTACAATGCAGTACCGTAAAATAGAGCAGTGTGGGTATGTATGTGGATAAAAATCAAATCCCTCATCTTCAGCTTTGAGTAAGCCTCTCCCTGGCTCAGCTTCCCCTGTGCTGGACCCTCTGCTCTTATTGATTGTACAGTTACATGTTCATCAGAAGAACATCAGTAATAAATATGACTAACAATAATCCATTTTCTAATTCTATCCATGCATAAATATGGTTGCCTACCCAGCCCTGCACACTGCCCCTGTACCTGTCACTGTTTTGTCTGGTTCCACTGACCTCCTCCTACTGCTGCTCCTCCTTCTCTTGCAGCTCCTCCTGTTCCTCCTCCTCTTCCTTCTCTTGCTCCAAAGTCTGATTCTTATAGATTTACCGGTGTAAACTGCATGGTGCAAGAGAGGAAAGGATAAAAAGTGGTCACTGCCGTTACCTTTGAAGCGCTCGTTAAATCCGAATGTGTCTGTTCCTTGATTATTTATATTCCTTTAGTCTGTAAGGGTCCACCGATCAAAAGAATACAAGTTGTAAATCCTGTCGTGTGAAGTCCATCGCTCTCTCATCCTGCACCGTGTTGTTTTTGTGATGTTACTTCAAAATAAAAGCGCATGTCGGAGCTAGATCAAATGAATTACGTGTATTTGATATTATTGGATAGGTTTTATACAAGTAATATTGTTGAAATAAATTGTTTCATAGTAGTTTCAGTTTTGTGCAAAAGGAATTAAAGGCCTGTCCCATATGGACGCCTGTCCCAAATAAAGGCAGTGTCAATTCAGTGATTTTCGCAAATAAAAGCCTGGCCTATTATTCAGTTTTACGGTATAAGGAGGGCACAGTCGAGCAGGCAAGGAGTAGGTCGGGTTTGGTTTGAGATCTCTTCGAACTTTTGTATTATTTTGTGTTAATAAGTGCCTTTCGTTTCGAATATATTTGAATATATTAAGTTAAGTGCACATATGTATGCGTGTAGATGGCAGTAAATATATATTTGCAGAGTCAACCAAATCTAGGCCCGACGCCGCTTCGTCCACGAGTTTCACTGTTTCCCTGGGCCCGAAGCACCCACCTCTGCTAATCAGCCAAGTGATTGATGTTAAAACCCTGAAGGGAAATATCCTGCTTTCACTAAAAACGGACATTGCTGCAGTGATAAAAAACAGAGCTGAAAATTGAGGATTTCGACTTTCTTAAGCAAGAGTTGCAAACGGTGAAGTAGAAATAAAGAACAACACGACTGCAATTAATTAAAGAGGTGGAAGGTGGGCTGACGACCTGGTAAGAGGGGGCAGTTTTGCAGACTATGGTGAATGACCTGGCAGCAGAGGTGACTAGACACTGGAGGGAAGACTGAGGAGGGTGACATCAGGATCCTGGGGGTGGGGCGGAACGAACGGATCAAGCTCTAACATCGGTCTCAAAGCTACTGAGAAAGAGATGTGCTTGTGGACTGCTCTCACAGAAGTCTGGGTCCCAAGAGGAAGGATGGGAAACCCACATGCCTTCATAGCCAAACTCCAACTATACCAGGACTGGGTTGAGATACTGAGCCGGGCACCCGTGCTCCGTCTCCGGCTCAATGGTGAGACAATTGCTATCCTTCCTGATTATACTACGAGTGTCACAAAGGCAGGGCGGCATTCAATGAGGTCAGGAAGCTGCTCCGTAACCGGCAGGGAGTCCGGTATGGTATCCTGTTTCCAGCTCGTCTCCACATCACGTTCAATGGAGACGAAAAGGAGTTTGCAAGCAAAGCAA
>NW_024042081.1:0-30355 GCF_014851395.1 Micropterus salmoides | reverse complement strand
TTAGCTAAACCTGTTCACAAAAGCCCTAAACCGAATTTTAAAATCCCCTTAATCAGTATTCATTGTAGAGTTAAAGAGTTTTTTGTGATTGGTCAAAATGTATTGATCCAGGTGTTTGTCATTACTTAATTAGTCCAGCCTCTATCTAAAGCAGGAGTGTGTTGGGCTGGGAAGTCAAATTTTCAGAAGAGACTTCTGAGCTTGATTCCCTGTTCTGGGGGCGACATTTAAAGTAAAGCTGAGCATAATGCAGGCTGAATGGAGATGAACACAGGAGCCACACTCAGGGCTGCAGTGAGAGGAAATCCTCTGAGGACTGCATTTCACAGGAGGAAGAGGTGCAGACTGAGAAGTACCTGCTTGCCTTGGTCCAGGGATTAGACAGATTGTATTATGTGGGCTCTTATTTTTCAAACTGCAAAGTCTCAACTTGCATTATCTTTAAAACAAATGATCCCTCAAAGGTTATTTTTTTTCCTCTACCTCACATTCAATATATACGGTCAATATTGACGCTTAGCTGAAAACTGGCTTTATGATCAACCTTATAGGTAAGGTGTGTTTGAAGTTTGGCAACAGACACTGTTTTCAAACCTATTTATTCCAGGAAGAGGAGCTTGAGAGGGAGAAGCAGCAGCAGGTGGTGTTGCTCCAGGAACTAGAAGAGCAGAAGGCCAAATTAGAGCAGATGCTGATTGAGGCCCAGCAGGAGAGAGAACATCTGAAGGCTGCAGTGACCCAGGAAGTACCTATTAACCAAACGGAGGTAACTGTCCATGACCGGGAAGTCACCGCTGTTCCCCCTGGTCTAGCCACTGAGGTAGGCCCCTCTCATATTGTCTTAAATGGCAACTCACAATTATTTGATGTATTATTCTGAGTTAATAATCTGTGCCTGCTTGATAACAGATGTTTAAGGCTGCAATTTTATGCAGTCCAAATTATAGTATATGCCATTCTCAATAGTCCGGTTAAACTCTAATGTTTGCAGGTATCTTTTAAGATATCCTATTTAGTGTGTCAACATATTACAGTTGCTTCAGTCTTGATTAATTCTTACCTCCTCCTCCTGCACTCTACAGCTGTTGCCTCCTGCAGGTAAAGATGAACATACCAGAAGGATTAAAGAATACCAACAGCGGCTGCTGGAACAAAACAGGTGTGTTTCTAAAGCCTGAAGACAAACTTGACTTGATTATCCAGTCACTTTCACCACTTTAACATGCAGTTATTCTGAGCAGATGACACAACAATTCAACCATCATATATAATGTTACTTTTAGGTTTTAGGATAGAGGGTGTCGAATGCTGGAAAGGATACTTTTACTTGAGGAACATTTGTGATATTTGGCTGTATGAATAAAATTGAACTGACCTTTTTATTTTATTTTAGAATTCACCAGAGGTCAGTAGAAGTTGCTCGCCAACGCCTGGAAGAATACCAGCGAGCTCTACAAATTCGTTACAACATCACCGCCACATCGTTACTGCCCACTGTCGTGCCTCCAGGCCTCATTCACCCGTCTCTGCAAAGTGCTCAGTCTGCGCATCTTCCAACTCCTCTGCAACTCCATACAAGTCGTGCAGTGCCGGCATTCACCCATGCCAAACCAAAAACCTCTGTGGAAGTTCCCACAAGAGAGTCTGACATGTTGTCCTCACTTCCCAGTCTTGCTGGCTCCAGTTTGATTGTTGGCTTCAATTTGCCGCCGGATGAAGTACAATCTATTTCGAACAGTTCCAGGGAGCAGAGACCAGCTGCCACCACCTGGTTGACTGACAAAATAATGGAGAGAGTAACAGAGCACCTTCCAGAGAGAGCGAGACTCACTTCGGTCAATACACAGCGACTGCCTTACAAACACTTTACAACACATCACTCAACCAGCATCCCTCTCCAGCCAACCTCCAATTCTATCCAAGCCGTTAGCCCGAGCATCAAACATGATGCACCTCTGGTTCCACAACATGCACCTGTTAAGCCTGGGACCTTGCTGCACGGCTCCCTGCAAACTGGATCCTTAAGCTCCAGAGAGGACGACATGGAAGTCCAGAGACGAGAGCTGCAGGAAGTCCAGAGACGAGTGCAGGAACAGAGGGAGGCACTGCACTTGAGGCAGCAGGCAGAGAGAGAGAGCAGAGACGAGAGCTGCAGGAAGTCCAGAGACGAGAGCTGCAGGAAGTCCAGAGACGAGAGCTGCAGGAAGTCCAGAGACGAGAGCTGCAGGAAGTCCAGAGACGAGAGCTGCAGGAAGTCCAGAGACGAGAGCTGCAGGAAGTCCAGAGACGAGTGAGACGAGCAGGAGGAGGGAGGCACTGCACTTGAGGCAGCAGGCAGAGGAGAGGCAGAGACGAGAGCTGCAGGAGCAGAGGGAGGCGCTGAGGCAGCAGGCAGAGGAGAGGCAAAGACAGGAGGTGGAGATGGAGCAGATGAGACAGCAAAAAGAGACGCTGCAGGCTCTGATTCATACTGATGCGCAAGTAAGTGAGGGGACTGCCTTGGTGTCTGTTACAGTAGACAAATCGTAGTTTGTTTGTAAATCTAAGATAAAACAGCAGAACAAAGTAATGGGTGCACAGATTTTATTTTCTGAATACTGAGCAATGATGTGAAATTACTAAACCTGAACTGTATTTAATCTAAATACACTATGAGGGTTTCTACACTTGAACTGAGCTCAGGGAGTCTGACTCTCCTTTAATGACTGTGTGTGTGCGCACGCTGTCTGTGTGGAGTGAGTATTTAACAGTGTAATTCTGTGTAGTGTGGGTGGGTGTGTGTGTGTGTGTGGGGGGGGGGGGGTTGCCTGCCTGTCTGTCCATATGGAGTGAATGTGCATATAAAAGTGTAATTCTGAGTATGTCTTTGTGTGGAAAGGTTTGTTTCTGTATTCTGAGCAATGATGTGAAATCACTGGACCTGAACTGTATTTAATCTATATACATTTTATGAGGGTTTCTACACTTGAACTGAGCTCAGTGAGTCTGTATAAATTAATATTATATTCATATACTGAATACAAATTTAAGTCATTTCACTACAGATAAACTGCTTTACTAAAAGGAAAAAGTGTGACTGTCTAGACTGCTGAACATTTAAAATATGTCTCTTTAAAATGAGTTGATTTAAATCACTTCAGTTTGTATATCTCCTTTTTATGGCATGTATGTCGGTCTGTACATAGGCCTCCTGATTCTGGAGAAACGACAGTATGAAGTAATTAGTGGAGAGACCCCCATCCCAAGCTGAAATGTTTGTGGTCTCCTCATTTTGTGACGCAACTCTGCTGAATTGCCCTTTTTGAATATTGTGGCAGAATTACAAGACATGAAAACAACTTTCTTGATGTATTTGTCATCCACAGCCAGTTACAGAGGCTGCCAGTGAAGTGTTGGTTTCAGAGAACATCGGTCAGATCCGCCTCAAATTACTTGCGTCTCTGCTGAGGGCAATAGAGGAGACTAATGGAGGAACTTTATCGCACCTAGAAGACCCCCAGGAGAAAGATGGCTCCCCTCAACAGCCGCCATCTAACAGTGGTGACATGGGTAAGTAACACGTTAGATAGTTTGGTTTATTTTACTTTTTTTCATCTTTGAGACAGTTTCATAATTTTGGAAAATTGTTTTCTTACTAAATTACCCTTTTTCTATTTGTGATCTTGTGAAAATATCCTGCTGATCTGAAGTGCCATGTTGTTTCGTTAATTGGATGAATTTACACATTTAAACTCCAACTTATAAAACATGTTGTTTTAATTATCTAGTGGCATTAGAAGGCATTACTGTAGTTTTTAATTAGTGTTATGCATCAATATCCCTATCACTGGGAATTAAAGGCACTATAAATCACTGCAGTTTCATTAAAATCTGAACTTTTATTTAATTTTCCATAAGATCCCATTTCTCAGAGCAACGTTCCTGCTCGACCTGCCCCAGAGTCGGTCCCTCCTTCAGGACACCACCTCCATCCTCGAGCAGCAAAGCCCCCGGTGACTCGCGTCAGGCTCGGCATCCCGGAGATGATGACTGAACAACATGAGCTCAGTGCTATTCAAGAAGTGGAGACGCCGGTCAACACCAGCCAAGTTGCAGGTCAGCTTAGTCCCAGAAACACATGAATAACGGACCGTTTTATTACATGCCCAAACTAGCTATGGAGAGGAATATCAGTTGACTGGATTGTTGGCGTTTCCTATCTCCAGGCCCAGAGGAGAGTGTGATGGTTCCTTCACACAGTGTTGCATGGGATCTGCAGGAGGAATCGGAATCATCTGTGTCCTCTGACAGGACTCTGCAGACACCCTCTTGGTCCAGCAGTGGGCAGCAGACTGCTGAAAGGACAACCAGCTCTGGGGCGAGCTCAACGAGATCCAACCATCTCATCTGGAGAGAGAGGCTGTTGATGGGGGCAGGAACCTCTCCAGAATCCTCAGAGTCTGGTATGTAGAGGGTTGGTGAAGAGTGGTGAGATGAGGAATACAAATGTGAGAAAATGGTTGTATTTGATTAGAAAATAATAGATTGAAAATTAAGAAATTTCCACTTGGTTGGAACTTTGTTTTCCAGATTCAGTCCTGAGAATATTCTCACCGCTTTCCTCCGACTCTGGGAGAGGAGCAGATTACTCCGGTCCTGGAATCACAAGCTACAGATCCCCCACAGAGGTAACCGATGCCAGCTGAAGATGTACAACTATAACTTGTGATTTATCCTATGCAGTTCCAATTTTAGTAATTGTGCCCACGTGTTAACATCGTTCTGTACAAACACATGCATTTCATTGCATAATGGCACAGCGTCTTCTGCATTTTAATACTCTGAGATTCACATGTTGTGGATCAATGATGAAAATTAGCCAAATCTGAGCATTATCTGCCTCAGCCTATGATTATGCCAGAGAAGCTTTTTCTGTCTGTATGGAGTGTGTGTGTGTGTGTGTGTGTGTATGTTTGTGTCTGTAAACTGAGCGATGATGTGAAATTACTTTACCTGAAGTGTATTTAATCTAAATACATTTCATGAGGGATTCTACACTTGAACTGAGCTCAGGGAGTCTGACTGTCCTTTAAGTGTGTGTGTGTGTGTGTGTGTGTGTGTGTGTGTTCTGTATACTGAGCAATGAAGTAAAATTACTGGACCTGAACTGTATTTAATTTAAATACATTTCATGAGGGTAGGCAATAGCATGATTAATTTAGAAAAAGAAGACTGCTGAAAATTAAAATGACAAAAAAATAGAATGCGTCTTAAAATGTTTTGAAGAAATTTGAATCACTCCAGTTTTGTCTATCTCCACTCTTCATGTGTGTCAGTCTGTACATAGGCCTCCTGATTCTGACTGCCTCTCCTCCACCACCATCTCCACCGGCAGCTACATCACCACCGATCCGGAGCAAAACTTAAACACTGGTGAGGGACAGCAGAAGCGTCTTGTTCCTGATTTTGACCATGTGGTTGATATGCGCTGTGAATTTTGTGCATTCCAGCAATACAAAAAACATCAGAAAAGTATCCTGTGCAGCTTTTACAGATGGAACTGAAGTATTTAGATCATTTACCAACATTTAATAGAGAATCTGACTCTGTACCCTTTTTTAATTGTAAACATTACTATGGGACCTGTTGGAATATGCTTCAGTTCTGCAGGCAGTTGGACCTGTTGGCTGCTGCTGTATATTAATGTGGTTTGTTATGTCTGTGCATCTTAAAGGGGACAATATGAGGTACAGTACATGGGACCTACACTTTATATACTCTAGGCAGCGTGCTAGTTGTGTGTGTAACTTTTGTTATACCCTAAATCTGCTCTCCTGTCTTTACCCACCTCTTCATTAGATAAATCCCCGCCCCTCAGACGTGCAGAACAAGGACGAGGAGCAGGTTTACTCAACGACTCCTCTCCATCTGGTCAAAGCGTCTGTATTAATGATGGTTCGGCTGTAGACTCTGTATTTAATGACAGCAGCATCCAGCGCATTATAGACCGATACACAAGGGAGCTTAACATCTCCCTCAGCACCACTGGGAAAACCACAGGTATGTTACACATACTGCACACATTTATACCAAGAATACCCCCTCTCTCTTTTATTTGGCAGATTGATAGCAGTCGTCACATCTGTGCCCTGGCATTACTTTGCTGCCATGCTTTTAAACACATTGGCAAGTGAGAGAGTACAAGTTCAGCGTTGGAAGTTTGTACTACATGTCCTTTTCACACCTGGCAAATCGCTGTGTGAAATGGATGTTATTAGCCGTACTACCAGAATATCTTCATAAAGTTTCTTGTTTATCTGCAGACACTGAAGGCTCATATGTGGAGGAACATGACTCTTTAGTTTCTCAGCAGTCTTTGGTTCGAGTTGCAGAGGAGGGAGAGGAGGATGAAGGCTCTACTGATCGTCATTCTCTTCCCTCAGACGCAGCAGGAGCACAGAGGAGGAGCCTGGTCAGTGCCTCACAAACCACAATGTTTTACCTTGTAACACTGCAGTGGCCACTTGAGAAAATATTAAGTTAACAACAAACTTGTACTTAAAGGAATTATAAACTGTACAGTATATGGCTTGCTGATTGAGTCGATCATGTTACTTGAGCTGGCAGCTCTGAACAGTTTGACGCAGTTTCTCTGGTGTATTTTCCATTTTATTTCACACTTCAGAATCCGCTTTAGTGGCCAAGTATGTGTACACATACAAGGAATGTGACTCCAGTTGAATGTTACAATGTCCCAAGAACTAAACTCAGCAAAAAAAGAAACGTCCCTTTTTCAGGACACTGTATTTTAAAGATAATTCTGTAAAAATCCGAGTAACTTCACAGCTCTTTATTGTAAAAGGGTGTCTTCCGTGCTTGTTTAATGAACCATAAACAATTGATGAACGTGCACCTGTGGAACGTGCAGACGGTAGGCAATTAAGGTCACAGAAATAGAAACTTAGAACACTAAAGAGACCTCTCTACTGACTCAGACAGATGCCCAGGGTCCCTTCATATTTGCGTGAACATGCCTCAGGTATGCTGCAAGGGGGCAGTAGGACTGCCGGTGTTGCCAGGGCAATAAACTGCAATATCATTTCAGTTACTAACATTTCTGTGAAACTTTGTTCAGTTTATGTCTTAGTTGATTAATCTTTTTATGTTCATACAAATATTTACTTGTATATGCATTTACACTGAAAATGAAAAGCAGTTGTAAGTGAGAGGACGTTTCAGTTTGTGCTGAGTATATTTACAGGAAGAAAGAAATAAACCTACAGGTTATAACTTACATTCGTCAGTTCTAAGATTTTTTTTTCCTGGAAAATACCAGCCTTCAGTTTATTTGTTTTGCTATAGGAATGGGACAGTACAGTGAATACAAATTTGGAGCGCATCCCATGCGAGGACCCTTCACTGGCTGAGGACCAAGAGCAGGACTCTTTCAGACCTCTGATTGGTCAGCTGATGGATCAGTCATCCTGTCTCGCTGCCGATCACAGGGACTCGGCCATGGAACAACTGGTCGGTCATCCATCAGCTCAGTCGTCCATGATTGGTCAGCAACCAGGTCCGCCGGTTTCGGTGAGCTTGGATCAAGCTGGATGGGACTCCACTCTGAGTCGGATGATTGGTCGACTCTCCCATCAGTCCAGCTCTCATTGGCTGAGTGGTGGGCAGGACTTTTATGCAGGCCAGCTGATGGGTCAGATGGCGTCAGAGCAGTCGACCACATGGCTGGATGGAAGTCGGGAGGAGAGCCGGATGAGACCACTGGTTGGGGAGCTGGACGAGTCTGCTGGCCAGCACAGTGGAAGCTCAGGTAAATTGGATTGTATGGGGTAACTGAAATGTGCACTACGGTTTCAAATTATTAGTGGACTATAAGATTGACAATGACCAGTTGTCAGTGTTGTTACACAATTAATTGATACATGGAAATTAATTCATCAAATGACAGTGAATCCTCATATCACGTAGCTCAGTATGCAATTAGTACAGCTGAATTCAAATTGTGATAAAATGATTTGCCCTGAGCTACTGCAGTAACATTGCCTGCACTGCCAGTTTATATCAACATATGTAATGACTTCTCTCAGTTGTCTCACATGTCCACTATGGTCAGGTTTGACATGCTCATTCAATTTGAGATTATTGTTGTGATTTGGCGCTATATAAATAAAAGAGCAGGTCTAGACCGTACTCTGTGATATTATTGAAAGAAATCTATCAACTTTCTGAAAGTTTAACATCAACTCATCTACGGTTTGTAGATGAAAGGACCCATGTGGATCTTGGTGTCTCAACTGAGGCCAGTGTGCCGTCATACCCAGTGTTGCCTCCTGAAGCCTCGTCGCACAGTGCCTCGGGTGTGAATCCACATCCACAGGACCAGACACTGCAGAACCAAACCAGTCCAATGGACCTGGACCCGGAGAGGACTGAAGGTGAGGTGTTAAATGTTCAGGTAATTACAGCCAATTTCAAAATAACCCAAGACATTATGCTGGTTAAATCAGAGGGGTATATTCTCATCATGCACAATATGTATATCTACAGAGCAGAAGGGAGTTACAAACTTAATTTCACTTTCCTTGCTGTAATGTGAGTGACAAATCTACTTTCTACAGTCTGTTTGTAGCTCAAGAGAAAGTTTAACTTGGGGAACCACTTATGTTTAAGTCTTCTATCTTGTATTTGCATGTTTATTTCTTACACTTTCTTTTTCTTCTAACCTTAACTGTGCGTTATGTGCATGTTTATTCCCATTTTCAGTGTTTCCAGGTTCAGACTCATTCCACCCACTACTGGCTGAGGTCACTCATAATGAAACAGCAGAACCCTCCATGATATTTCACCTGCCAGATCACGACGTGCCTCCGTCTCCTGAAGGACAGCCAGCCAACGGGGAACGCAGTGTTTCCACACCTTCTGAAGAGTTTGAGACCCACGATGATTCTTCTGTTGAGTCTGAACAGTCTCCTGAGCGCCTTAGAACAGAGCATCCTTCCAGCTGCTTGAACGCTTCCCCTGCCTTACATGAATCTTTCTCCCAGCTCATCACCTCCCAGCACAATATCCATGAATCTGTTGTGGAGCTAACAGCTCTGAGTCTGTCAGCTTTAACCTTGTGTGATGCACCTACTATGAGCGTGCCGCAGCCAGATGGAGTGGGTGCAGATAGAAGCTGCATTTCTAGAAGACAAGGAGATGCAGTCCCATCCAGCGGTCTCTGTGATAGAGAACTGAAGTCTGGGCAGGGTTCAAACCTGACAAATGCAATTCCTGTCTCAGAGAAGATATTGGTACGATCACGTGTTTTGTTCACCTTGATAAACTTTGAAAAAGCATCATGTCTGACCGTTGAGGTGCTAAATAAGGCAACACTACGTAGTTTGGTCATGCCTCCTATTTCTTTTTTTTTTACTTTTATATCTTGTGTGTTATGTCACTGGCTGAGTTGTGCACTAGTCATTTCTCCCTGTTATCAGGAAGCTGCCAGTGAGAAGGGAATCCTGGAGCAGTCAGAGATAACACTGGTGAGTCTGACCGATACCACATTGCAGGACCAAGAGACCATCACTGATGAGGAAGGACAGAAAGGCCAAGAGACAGAGGTGACTGTACGGTTATGAAAATGTCATCCAAAATCCACTAATGGTTGATACCTGTTGACTTGGTTTCAGCAGCAGGTGTCTTTCTGATCTCTGAACCCAAACCTTGTCTTCTATAGGGGTCAGAATCCACGTTACCTGATGAGACTCCGGAGGACAAGAACCAAACGCAACCAGGTAACATCACATCTGCTGCAGACTAAATACAGGGATTGGACAATGAAACTGAAACACCTGGTTTTAGACCACAATAATTTATTAGTATGGAGTAGGGCCTCCTTTTGCGGCCAATACAGCGTCAATTCGTCTTGGGAATGACATACAAGTCCTGCACAGTGGTCAGAGGGATTTTAAGCCATTCTTCTTGCAGGATAGTGGCCAGGTCACGACGTGATGCTGGTGGAGGAAAATGTTTCCTGACTCGCTCCTCCAAAACACCCCAAAGTGGCTCAATAATATTTAGATCTGGTGACTGTGCAGGCCATGGGAGATGTTCAACTTCACTTTCATGTTCATCAAACCAATCTTTCACCAGTCTTGCTGTGTGTATTGGTGCATTGTCATCCTGATACACGGCACCTCCTTCAGGATACAATGTTTGAACCATTGGATGCACATGGTCCTCCAGAATGGTTCGGTAGTCCTTGGCAGTGACGCGCCCATCTAGCACGAGCACAAGTATGGGGCCAAGGGAATGCCATGATATGGCAGCCCAAACCATCACTGATCCACCCCCATGCTTCACTCTGGGCATGCAACAGTCTGGGTGGTACGCTTCTTTGGGGCTTCTCCACACCGTAACTCTCCCGGATGTGGGGAAAACAGTAAAGGCGGACTCATCAGAGAACAATACGTTTCACATTGTCCACATCCCAAGATTTGCGCTCCTTGCACCATTGAAACCGACGTTTGGCATTGGCACGAGTGACCAAAGGTTTGGCTATAGCAGCCCGGCCGTGTATATTGACCCTGTGGAGCTCCCGACGGACAGTTTTGGTGGAAACAGGAGAGTTGAGGTGCACATTTAATTCTGCCATGATTTGGGCAGCCGTGGTTTTATGTTTTTTGGATACAATCCGGGTTAGCACCCGAACATCCCTTTCAGACAGCTTCCTCTTGCGTCCACAGTTAATCCTGTTGGATGTGGTTCGTCCTTCTTGGTGGTATGCTGACATTACCCTGGATACCGTGGCTCTTGATACATCACAAAGACTTGCTGTCTTGGTCACAGATGCGCCAGCAAGACGTGCACCAACAATTTGTCCTCTTTTGAACTCTGGTATGTCACCCATAATGTTGTGTGCATTGCAATATACCCTTACCCTGCTAATTGGACCTTCACAGTCTGCTCTTATTGGTTCAATGTGCAATTAATGGAGATTGGCCACCAGGCTGGTCCAATTTAGCCATGAAACCTCCCACACTAAAATGAGAGGCGTCTCAGTTTCATTGTCCAACCCCTGTATATCTAGCTGAAATATAACGTTAGGAGTGCTGCATGGGCGAGATTGCTGCTTCAGATTTAAATATGGATGTGATCAGCAACAAAAAAGAAACACTACTCAAACTAATTAAACACATCTCAAATCTTTGAATGAGCCTTCCAGTCTTTCCTTCCCTACATTCAGTGACACTCCTGGAGTTTCAGTGGGGTCCCAGTGGAGGCCTGGAGGAGGTCTGCCAGCAGAAGCGCAGAGCTTTGCTCCAGAGATCATCCCAAAGGGTGGAGGAAATCAAGGCCAAACGGGGTCTTGCCAAGACTCAACCTGAGATCCAAGCCCCATCTAAAGCCAGAGAGCAGTCTAAAACTAAGGACTCCAAATCAGTTACCTGTAAGTCAAAGACTAAGTCGGACCACCAACACAAAACTAATACCAAGTCAAAGGGAGAACAGGCTGAGCAGCATCAAACGGAGAAATCTGGCTTCATCAAGCAGAAGAGGCCCCAGCTTCCTCCTCCAGGTATCTCAACTTTACACTATTGGACACTTAAAGTAACACGAGCACTACATTTGTATTTATACCCACTGAAAGTGTGAATAAACAACCGGTCAGAAAAATAGATTATGTACTAAATAGACAATCAGCCACTCGGAGCTGTGTATTAGACCCTGTTCTACTATTACTGCAAAGTTAATGAGGATAAAGTTCAGGTCACGATGTATTGAGAGATAACTTCAACAAAGAGGAACTATACAACTCTGGTTTTGCTTTTGTTAAGTGCAGCATAATGATATTTAACTATTAATCTGAAATCAATTATTTATCTGTACTGTGCTTTCTAAGAATGCCTACCCCAAAATGTCAAAGTTGTAAACGGTGCGCTCGATTTAGGATGCCAATACTTTCACTGCCATGACACACTATTGGCTCTTTGTTATTTCTGTCTTGAGCAAAATAAGAACTTAAGCCTCCTCTACACGTAATCCATAAGTCAGTGCCTTGTAAAGTTGTCAACAACTGTAGCAGAGGCATTAACCTACTGCAACAATCTGCGTAACAAATGTTCTTTGTCCCCTCAGTGAGTGATTCCAGGCTGACAAAAGTGGATGAGGTGAAGATCTGCACAACTGAGCAAAGGAAACAAGATGTTTCCAAGATGCACCAGAGAACTCAGAGGTACTACTAAAACTATTTTTTTTTTAACATGTACACTGTAAATGTTTATCTGTATTAGTATACACCAAAGCAGAGGTGGCTCTGAATGTTTTTCAGCCACAGATTAAGAAGAGTCATTTGTTTTAAATCTAAAACATGTGCTTCTGCAGACTGTATGAGCAGCTGGAGGAGGTGAAGCATCAGAAAGCAATCAGGAGTAGACAGGAAGTTTATGCAAAAAACCGACTGAAGGCCAAGGAGTTCCACAAGGTAAAACAATGAGTGTCTGAGAAGTTTTTAAAGACAATATGCTAATTGAAGAACTGCGGGCACCAAACGTTTAAAAAATAAAAATCTCTCTCTCTCTCTCTCTCTCTCTCTACAGAAAACCTTACAGAAGCTTCGTGCCAAGCAGAATCAATAGTGATTAACATTGAATGTTACTTTTATATATTTAATTTATTTTGTAAAGTTTTTACCAATAAAGCATTTTATAATCTACTTCTTGTACTCAAGTTTTGCAGACTGAATCATAGAACTTCTGTTGCAAAACTGTTTGCAATTAATGGGTTAGACATTTTCAAATCGGTCAACGCTAACTTTAATTTCTTTAATGAGAAACATTCATGAATTAATTTACAGATATACAAAACTAGCTGTTAAGCACGAACTGAAAAACAAATCCACAGCTGTACACAAGATGTTCCACATGGTCAGTTTAGCTTTAGATCCTGTTTCAAGTGCACATTCCTGCTGAAGTGTGAAGTTCACTCACACTTAATTTAATGATCCAATGTTGATTCTTAAGTATCAATGAGGGTGGAAGTATAGTATCCTGTTGGCATTTTGATAACAGGATAGTATAGGTGTAAACCAAACAATAAGACAGAACTTGGAAACAAACTCCAAAAAGCAAAAGCCTCAATATTTCGTAAGCGGTTTCAAGCCTCCGTCTGTCTCGTTACCTCATCCTCAAAGTGCCACAAATTCTAGATAAAGAATCATGTTCATCATGTTTCCCTTTCCCACAATAAGGCCATAATGAAGGCAGCTTTTGTTAAATCTGAATTGGCCTCAGTGAGTTTTAGAGTTTTGAGAAAGCTATCGTCTTTGGGCTCTTCTTCTCCATGGCCGCCTGAGCTGATTTCATCAAATCTTGAGTCTGAAGCATGCTCATGTTCCAGGTAGCCTGGAAAAGGATAAACAAGGTTGTGATGGAATCAAGTGTTAACTGCATTTAAAAAAACGATTAAAGTTAAAAGAAACCCTCCATCATTGTTGTAGTAGATGTTCTTACCATGTAGTTCAGCCCCTCTGCTACACTGTGGTCTCTGGAATAGATGAGGTTTATTTTGGTTCCCTGCACAGCTACAGGGCTGCGACCAGCGATCTCCCCCGCCATCTCTAGAGCTCCTGCCATCATGGCCTCTTTATCTGCAAACACTCGGCTGTAGGGGAGCGTTTCCAAGTAAGAGACCAATTACTTAAAGTGATAGTTGCTCTTTGAAATTGAAGTTTGAATTTGGTTGAATCCATCCCTAACAGACTGGCGTCTTAATTAAATCCAGATGTTAAATCTACAGTATCTGTAACACTGAGGAAATAAATTATTTGTGCATTAATGACTTTTAAGCTGATCTAGCACCATTATGCAACAACGCCACCTGCTGGCAGAACAAACAGGTTTGTTCTCAAACACAGAACAGTCTGGTGATCCTGCATAACCAGATTATCATGGTCATCTACCCTAGTTAAACATGAGCCTGCTTCATAACATCAAAAAACCTAAATGATCCTGACAATATCAGACTAATCCTAAAAATCAAACAAATGTTCAGTGAACACAATACTATTTAATAAAAGAAACCACTAATATAGAAGTACCTGACCAGTCCGCTGCTCTTGGCTTCATCCGCGTACATCTTCCTGGCGGTCAGAGCCAACTCATTCACTAAACTGTAGAAAATGGGGGAAGTTAATCACATAACAAAATTAACTTTATTGCATACATTGAAAGGGTTTTAAACATGTAACTTTAAAGCCATAAGAATCTAAAAGTAGTGAATTTGTAGCTTAATAGGTGTAAATTTTGTATGTTGTCTTCCCACCAGCTCTTTGAAATCTCAGCAGTTACTGTAAACTGTTTTTGTTTATCTGAATGTATAATCTTCCTGATTCATACAGTTTTAGTCTGTCTGGTCACATTATTAGCCTAATAAGAATTGACAGGAGGTGAGTGTTGAACAGTGCAGGACTATTACACGTGAAACATGTACAGTTGGAGGGTTTGTTAACCATAAAACTCCCACGGACTTTATAACATGTCAGAAGAAAGGAAAAAGAGCTGGGGGGAAAATGTTGAGCTGTAACTGTTCAGTCTGTTTTGGGGTTTGTTGAATGGATCTGTCTGATTCAGGTTATTGATACTTAGTGTTCAGCACAAAAACTTTTTGTAGGTTTCTTTTTGGGTTGAACTTTGAGAAGCTGCTCTGTAGTTCTGTTTTTTGGAAGCTCATCCCACACTAATATAAAGTTTATGGCTGTGAGACATTTAACACTTTCAAGCACATGCCAAAAAAAATATTTTCCAACTTGTGCCTAAATGAAGATATGCTTGAACAGTGTGTGTGTGTGTGTGTGTGTGTGTGTGTGTGTGTGTGTGTGTGTGTGTGTGTGTGTGTGTGTGTGTGTGTGTGTGTGTATGGCAACCTACAACACAAAGCTTTGTTGTTTCCATGGTCGTCATTGAGAAATCAATATTGATTTTTGGCTTATTAATGAAGATTTCTGTCATTTTAAATGCTTTACACACAAACACATTACATCACACGTGTTCCTACATGTGGCCTGTAACTAACAGTAAGTAAAAGATGACCTCATCCCCAGACTCTGTTCTTTATTAATAAAATGGTCTGTTTACCTGCGGCTGCCGATGACTTTTGGAAGTCTCTGGAGCGTTCCAACATCCGCTGCAAGTCCAATATCAACTTCCTGTAAAGCAAAGCAGATTCCTAACTATCATCAGAACATCATGTTTTTCACCTGCATCCTTTAACACAAAGCCGTCTATTGATGTTTTATTAATGCTTTATTCTTTTAATTTTTACTTTCTTGAGCAAACATCACTGAACACGTTTTTTTTCCATTCACATAGCTTTTTTTGTTTTTCTATGGAGCCTCAAAACTGTAACTATAACTGGATACATCAGTAAACTATGTGACAACTCCTGTGTGTCTACTCGGCCAGCCCCGTTTGGTCTCCTCCTCTTTCAGGAAGAAGCAAACTGTCTTCTTTTTCGAGGTGTCAAGGCCGTCCAAATTCTAAAGTTTCCAGAGAGTAAGTGTTTGCTCGCAGCGAGTGTGCGATAGGCTGTCCTGGGAGGAACACAGCAGGTGAAATTAAAGGGTAAAGAGCTCAAAAAGAGAAATGCGGGGTGGTGGTGGCGCATAGATAAGATGCTTGCCTTTGGTGTGGGAGACCCACTGCAAGACATCCACCATTGTGTCCCTGAGCAAGACACTAAACCTCTAGTTGCTCCAGAGGCGTGCGACGTCTGACATGTATAGCAATTGAAAGTCGCTTTGGATAAAAGCGTCAGCTAAATGTAAATTAACTGCAAAGGAGGGAGCTGTGGCAGCAACATGTGGTAAAAACACGAGTAAGTAGTTAAAGATAAAATAAAAGCTGTCAGATAAGACATGGAGAAACAGTTTGACCAACAGGTAGATAATACTGACATACGATATAGCCTTTAGTGGGGAAAAAGTAGTCACAGATGGAATAATGATCCTGTTAGATAAGGTCTAAATAGATATGCCCCCACACGAAGAAACGTACACAGCAAGTGGAAGGAAGATAAGTAAGTGCATTTAAGGGCCAGTACAGGCAGAGAAAGAAGAAGAATTAGGGTCTTAAAAGGGTTGAGTTAAGATAAAAAGGAGAGATGGAAAAAGAGAGGCTATATTGGATAGGGAGGAGACGAGCGCTAGACTTGAATAGAAAAAAACAACAACTCCCAAACAAAGAAGTTTAAAGTTGATGGCAGGAAGATGAGTCTGGGTACAGACCAAGGCACCTGCAAAGCACAACAAACCAAGAGACATGACGACAGCGAGACAGAGCTACAATGGACAAGATGGCAGCTCTAAAGTTTCATGCTGGAAGAAGGTGAGAGAGCAGCTTCAAAATGGACACAGTGGAATCTGACTATGGGGAAGAGAGGGAGGGCCAGAAA
This sequence comes from Micropterus salmoides, assembly GCF_014851395.1. Taxonomy (NCBI): domain Eukaryota; kingdom Metazoa; phylum Chordata; class Actinopteri; order Centrarchiformes; family Centrarchidae; genus Micropterus; species Micropterus salmoides. The sequence goes on along the minus strand of NW_024042081.1, from coordinate 13,927 downwards.
TGAGCAGTGATGCAGGAGGCGTTCCACAGAGAGGCGTGCCAACCTGATGCATCACAGGCCCAAGCCCACCTCTGCTGACGTTAACGTCTTCCCAATGCTGAGGACGCGGCCAGTCAGACCACCCCTACCATCTACAGTTGAATCATAAAGAGGACAACACCACCTTAAAGACTGCGAACCTAACAGCACGAAGTTTAAAAGGTCAAGAACGCTTCACAGTGAAAATGAACTGAACAGCCAAAAATGCTCTCACATGTGACCGAGTGCTGACAGAAACTTCACCAAGGAAGAGCTCTCTGTCTCACCAAGACTGTCCGAGGCCTTGAAAACTGCAACATTTGCTGAAAAAGAACAGTTTGAAGACTGACCTCGAAAGAGTTTGGGAGTAGGAGTGTTGATAATTTGTAGGAGAAGAAAAAAAGAAAATAGGGACTGATGTTAAATCCAAAAAAGACAGAAAGAATAAGGTTAGCTCAGGATCTATAAAATAGATAGATATGTCATTAGTAATTGATTAATTAACACAAATATACTGAGTTAATAACTTTGGTGTCCTACTCTCCTCCATCAGCCACCTGTTACTGAATTTCAGCAAAAAGGGATCAGAACATCAGGCATTCCTTGTGTTTTAAACAGAGATTTAGGAAAAGGGGATCCAGTGGGATTATTTTATAGTAAAGCTGTTAGAGATCAGCTCTGCTCTGGGGGAGGAACAGCCAGCGCAGAACTCCTCAGTGTAGCAGATACAATGACAGGCAGCCTTTCAGGCTTGATTTTAAAGAGGCTGAAAGGAGAAGCCACATTGAAGCCTTTATAAAAGCAATTTCAGCAGCACATTGCTACTGCATGCTTAAATTTGATTGTGAGTCTTAAATCACGATTGACCTTTGTGATGTATTCCACAGGAACAACCAAGCAACTGTAATGATAACCTGAGACACGTGTGTGATGCTGAACACCTGAGTTAATCTATGTCTTCTTTCTGTTTTTGTAGGTATTATTAGTAAAGTAGTCTGAAGTATGGAAGAATTTTAGTGCACTAATGAACAATGGAGTTTTATTTCAAGATTTACTATTTGTACGTCCAATAGCAATGTAATTCAATACACAGATATACAGGGCGTTAGAAGGGTTAAATTGCAAGCATCTAGGAAGCAAACTCATGTTGAAAAAGATAGATATTTTCCTCACAGATAGGAAAGTTTCCAAACTACAAACAGTAGGATAAAGCTCACTTATTGGTAATAGTAAGATACAGTTGCAAGCAAGGTAAATACTTCTTCGCAGCCAGTCAAAGGCCACTCTCCTATGAGGCCTCGTGAGGCAGACGCAGCAGCAGGCAAGATCAAGCACGACCTGCACCACCACAGAGACAACTTTGAGTCCAAGTGAACCAGCAAAGGGAAGAACAAGACTGAAACTACAAACGACTGAGCGCCCTCAAATTGGTACCCAAGAAACCTGAGTGCCAAAAAGAGTTCCACAGTACAACAGGCAACTTTCAAAATAGACATCATACATGTTTATCGGACATTTTGAACCATTCTGAAGTGTCGCATGAATGATTGTCGAAACATTGTTATGTCTGGTTACTGTATTGTTACACAGAAAGTTCACTATGCACCCTGTGTAATTGTTAGCTTGCTAAAGTATAAAAGGAAAGAACAGCTCACTGCATAAAGATATCATTTTGTTTCACGAGTGTAAACCATTTACAAGGTATCTCTCACTATATTATAGCACGTATGGGTAGTTTAATATGTTCATGCTCATTTAAAGGGTAATAAGGAGAGAGGAGTAATGGAAATCCTTGTCATTATAACTTGCTCAAATATGTTAGCAAAAGAAACAGCCCACCGCATGATTGATTTTACAACATGTAAACAATTTACACAGTATGATAGCATCAAAAACACTTGCAAAGGAAAATGTAGAAGCAGATTTTGTGAAAATTGTATTACAAGACATACATCAATCTAGTCCCATCACAGTAAGAATGTCCTGTTTCTAACACGGAGCACAAACAACACCAGTTTATTCCACAAAAGTCAGGTTGTGGATGAAATGATCAAGCGGAGGGCATGCAGAGGACACAGAGAGGAGGAGCGGGCAGTCAGGGACTTTCCCAGATCCAGGTGCAGTAGGAAAGAGAGCCAAGAGATGATGTGAAGCCAAGAAACAGAGCTATAAAAGGAGGTCCAAAAGGAGGTGAAAGTCAGTTGTTACATGGTTTTCATGTCGACTCGGGTCTCTGTTCTGGTAATACAATGGGGCTCTATTTAGCACCGATCTCTGACACACTCCGGTGGAAATTTTGTTTCTTGTTGCCGTCTGTCTTTGTTGATAATAAAATGTTGGTAAGAGTTCAAGCTTTCTTATCTGGCCCAAATCTTGAATCTTTACATGACAATCAGGGAGGGGAGTTTCAGCTGCAAAGCTTTTTAAAGCTGATCTGCTCCGTCCCCTCGCTCTCTCAGCTCCTGCAAGGTCACCTTTTGTTTGTTTCATTTTTCACTCATCCATGCATCCGCCTATGTTACTGATCTCACTCATTTCCACATAATATTGATTTGTTTATCTAAGAAGTTTAATAAACAGTTTTCACTGTTTGTTTGTACCACATCTCTGTTCTTCCACCTTCTTCTTTGTCTGAACTATGAGCCAATTCATAACTAGTGAATATCATCCATCGTCAACCGTCAACCCTGGACACTCGCCTGCCCATTGCAGGGCACACAGACACAAACAACCACTCACTCACATTCACACCTAAGGACAAATCAGAGTTGCCAGTTAAGCTAGCATGCATGTTTTTTGGACTGTGGGAGGAAGCCGGCAGACAAGGGGGGGGAACATGCAAATAGAAAGGCTTGGGACGACCAAGGTTTGAACCCCCTAACCTAAACCACTGCACAACCGTGCCGCCCTATGTAGTGAATACTTCCTAAAAGAAAAAAATTTACTTTTAGGCTAAATGGAAGTTATCACTATTGATAATGTGATTCCAGTGAATTTAGATTTTTTTATTTTATTTTTTATGATTTAGTCCTTGCGGAAATTCATTTTGTGTCATACAGCAAACGTCAGATGAACAACATCAACAAACTAACAACCAGACAACTGCACTGGCAACACAAACATCCCCCCCGAGTGCAGCGCAAGTTACGCTAAAGTGCAGCTCACCGACACCCCAAGATTCAGCTCTGTTTTATTACCTCATTGTTTGTTAAGAAATCTAATACTAGTAGACACAAATGACCTGCGGGCCCGGTTGGTTCGGAGAGATGGCACCTTAGACCTTCTGCCTGATGGTCACAGCTCATACTCGCCAAATAGGGGATGTGATACATCTCTAATAATCGCCTGCCCCTTCCTCGCCGATCGGGACTCGCAGCTCGTCGTCATGCTAGTTTGCTGTACCCCAGCTATTTTACTGGACATTAACTATCTTATGCTGTTTATTTTTATTATTCACTGACACTGTGAAATACCAGGCAATGGAACAAAAAGTTAGTATGCGTTCCACAAAAGGACCAAATATATTTCTCTGTCCACATTAAAAAGTCTCAGTTTAGGCATAAAATATAGACACTGCAACCTTTCTTATAAATAACACCTATTAAATAGTGGGAAATAGTACACACTGTACTCGGTCAGTCAAAAAAGACTCTACCGATCTGATGATGTCACCATTTACTCCTAACTGCAATAGTCTCTCCATCATAATATGGGGTCTGATGGGACTTAATGTAGATGAAAAGTCTACAAAAAGAACACATACATATTTGCTTGGGCCAGTCAAGATGACAATAAATGTTATGCAGCATAAATAAAGCATCCTCACATTGTTGAACTGACTAATGAAGGGTTATCATAGATGCGTAAAACTCACTCACTCACAGGATCACGATTAGCTAGGCGCACTCCAATACACTGCTTACAGTCACATGATGACGCTCGACAACAGACTAGAGGAAAACCAAACTGTGCTAGTTATCGTTTACTGATTCTGTCGTCCAAGTCAACACGTGTGTGAAATCTGAAACCTCCCAATTCATTCACCCATTTAGTGCCCAACAAGCTGTGAAATATGGTGATCAATTCCTGAGTTACAGCCAAAAACGTGTTTTGTGAGTTGAGGTCACACTTGACCTTCGACCACCAAATTCTAATCAGTTCATCCTTGAGTCAATGATTGTGCTAAATTTGAAGAAATTCCCTCAAGGAGTTTTGAGATTTACGAGAATCTGATGGATGGACAACCCGCAACCATAATGTCTCCCTGCACGCTTAAAAATATTGTTAGTTGAATAATTACAATGAAGTGTAAAAATAAATTTGAAGTATACTTTTACCGTCATTCAGGGAATACAAGTCATTTAAACTTCATTTTAACATTTCACATTTCTTGTTTTTAAATTTAGATGGGCGTGTACATACCTTTACCTGGAACCATGCGTCCTGGGTACACAGGCGGATGTCACAGGCTGTGACCAGGTCAACACCTGCCACAGAGCACAGCATCCACAGTTAACATGACAGTGTGTAAACTCACTTTTCTTTTCTCTGCCCGTTTAAAAGTACACAACCTCCAGTCAGGTCAATCTTTGCAATAGCAGGTAATTGTACCATTTTCAGAACACTGACTTATCTAAACTGATGGCTTGGGGCCTGTTTCACAAAGCAAGTTAGGCTCAGTCTGGCTGTTTCTGGCCATCGTTGTATCCTGAAGCTGATTATCAACTGGCTCAGTTAATTTGGATTTTCCAATCCAGCAATGAGGCAGAGTTGTAAATCACAGGTAATATCAGATTCAAGAGGGGATTGTTTCATATGATACTGCGTTACACAAAACTAGGACAGAAGCTGCATTAACATGAATGATATTCAAATATTAATAGTAAGATTAAGTGTGGGAATTATTGTCAAGGCCAGGGGTTTTCAAAGTCTGAGGACAGTGGGCCTTATATTAATTATTGTAAACCACGGTCTAAAGTAAAATAGTAATAAATAATAAGAATGAGGATTTTTAGCTCTCTGACTATAAAGCAGTCGTTACCTGTATTTAAATGTGCTATACAAATAACTTATTATTATTTAATTTAAAATCTAACTTATTATTAGTTGCAGTATAATAACGTGATGATGACGCCTTACCTCCCCCAATACAGGCTCCATGGACGGCCACCACAACAGGCTTTGGACACTACAAGACGAAAATAATAATCAATAGGATGACAGGAAAATACACTGACAACCCAACATGGTCAACGCCGTCCAAATTCAAAAATCAAATCTTGTAATTCCTCAGAGTGATAAACAGAAGCCCTCTTCACCTTCTCTATGACGGAGAACGCCTCTTGATATTTAGCAATCATTTTTCTGATGTTCCAGGAAATCCTGGCCGTGTCGTCGCCCTCTGGTTGGAGTACCTCGCTGGCCATGTCCATCAGGTCAATACCTGGGCGGTAACACAGCACAGAGAATAAGTACAAATTTACTACGAAGACAGTGTCACTAAAACAGCTCGATACCCACCGGCTGTAAAGAGCCGCCCTGCTCCAGAAACCACCACCACTCTGCAGTCTGGGTCTTCAGCTATCTCATTAAAGCAATCCACCATCTCACTGAGAGAACAACAAAACAAAAGCTCCGGTCAGTGTTGGGTAAACTGTTAAATAAATAAAGACTAGTATGAGTGGTTTACTTTTTAACATGAGTTTAATATTAATTATTTTAAAATGTTTCTTGTAATTTCTTTAGGATGTGCTTTAGGATGGATAACTGTTTTCAAAGAAATCCGTAGGCTAGTTGCTCTTTAAAATATGCAATACAATAATAAATTTGCAAATCTGAATATAACTTTTAAGAGGTGCTTTAACATTTATGGAATATGGATATTAATCTGATCTGAACTTTTTGGGAGATCAGTGCCAACACGTAATGATTATTTATGGCAATTTAACTGAGTAACATTGCTCAAAGGGATTTTTTTAAATACAGAGACTATCGTCAACAAAAATCCAATGACTGCCTTCAGACTGGACAAAACTCAGCTGCCAGGTTTTTAACCAGAACAAGAAACCGGATCACATGACTCCTGTTTTTGCTTCATTACTACATCAGGGGATCCTACATGTTTTATGGCCTCTCTCCCGGTTATCTCTCAGACCTTTTTGTACTGTCTCCACCAGCCCCTTGAGATCCTCGGGCAGAGGTCTGCCGTCTGTCCCAGAGGCCCGACTTAAAGCTAAAGGGGACAGAGTGTTTGCAGTCAGGGCCCCGAGGCTCTGGAACAGCCTGCCCGAGGAAATCAGGGCCCCTTCTTATAAACAAACTCCTTTATATTGTTTTTCTTGTTTTAATTTTTGTGTGTTGTATTTTCTGCCCTTGTAAAAGCACTAAGTTCCTGAAATAAATTCTAAGGAGGAGCTTTCACATTTATGGATATTTTATGTGATGTAACTGAATCTTCAATAAGCAAAACTTTTTGGGAGGTCAGTGTCGACACCCATCCCTAACACATAATGATTATTCAGCAGCTTAACTTAGTAACATTCCCCAAAGGGATTTGTTTAAGACAGACAGCACTTAATTAAAAAAATAACAGCCATGTTCATTTGTTTTAAGAGAGATTCTTGCCTCCAGAAGGCTTTGTTCATGGCGTTGCGTTTCTCAGGACGGTGAAGCTCTACGTGTGTGACGGACTCCGCTGGGTGAGTGATGGCCAGGGTGGTGTAAGGAGGGACGGGACCACCTGAAGACGGCGACGACGACATGGCCCTGACAAGAGCCTGACTGGGCAGCCACAACCCGCTGTCTGGCAGAAGAGAAACAGAAAAAATAATAAATAAAACAAACAGAATGAGTTATCCAGCAGGAAGAGATTTTAACGATAAGAAGTTACGTAGATTTAGAAGAGAAGAGCAGAGAACTGCTAAAGCTCAGGGCAGAAGAATATTTTATGATTTGATTATTGACCTTTTTGGGGGGTTGAACTGTTAGTTTGACAAAATAAGACATTTAAGAAGTCACCTTGGCTCAAAACAAGTGATGGATGTTTTTCACAATTTTGTGGAAGGGCTGGGAGATGTGGTCAAAAATGTTATCACAATAAGAAGTTTCATATATCAATAGTTATCAGGATAAATGTCAAATCAATATTTCTTAAAGTTAAAAGGCTGATTTCTGCTCCTGAGTGAAACCAAATGCTTATTTGTGGTTTTAAATTTTTCTTTATGGTAAGAATAAACACTTGATACCAAACAGTGGATCACTAAACAAGTCTATGTCAGAACATTTAAAACAATTATGATAAATCTTTTTTCAACAAAAATGCACAAGTAAAATTAAGCACAATCTATTTTCAGTCCCTTTTCCTCAAAGTAAATATCTTAATAGAAAAATAAGTGCTAATTTGTTTGTGAATCAAAAGAATGAAGTCAAACATTTAATGAATATTTGTTATATTTTTTTGGAGGAAAATTTTATTGCAATAATTATCATTGTAATTTTAATTGTTATTTTACACTGCACTACAATAAAAACAAGAATATCCTAAAACCAAAATCTGAAAATACAGATAATTTTAATTCACTAAATCTATGTTAAGTCCCAGAGGCAGTAGGACCTCACGCAGCGGTGCCAAGCCAAGTAGCATTGCATTGTAATATATTTGTCAAGCACAAGGTCTGCTTTTACAAGTGGAGGAAAGTAGAGCTGAAACAAATCGCTCCAAATAAAATTAAATGGCAACGAGTTTGATAAGTCATTATGTACAAGAAACAACTGTTTAATAACATAACCTTGAGCTTTTGGAAGTTGTGCTTTTTTCACTATTTTCTCACATTGGATGGACTTAATTAATTAATAAATAAATAAGTTAAATTGTAAATGAAATCAGTTTTATCTCCAGCAAGTGTAAAGTATAATAAAACAATATATCAACAGATGAGCTTAATACAACCCTGCATGTTGCATGCGATGCTCCCACTGGTGACCTTTCACCTACATGGCACTTCAGAGCTGTTGTTTACATCAGTTAAATAAGTATTCATCTACGAACTAGCACGAGCTGATACACCATGGAAAACGTGATAATTAACACGAGGTGCACATTTAAATTCAATGCATTTTATATAATAGTAACAAACAGCCGCAAACAAACACAAAACACGCTCACTTACATTTCGAGACGGCTGACCGGACAACGGCTGACAACATCTCCACGTGAACGTGTCGAAATCCAGATTATTTGATAATGAACGGAGATTAATGAACTTCACCTGCTTCCTTCTGTCTGTGCAGCTCAGCGTGCTGCTAACCAACGTTACTGAAGCTAACTAGTTATTAACAGCTGTCTTACCGAAAGTCTTTGGTGGTAAAGTTACCTGCTTGCACACAAAAAGCAGCCGATATACAGTCCTGCTGTGTGTACCAAAGGTTAAGACGCAGGTTGCAGCCAAACAAATGTAATAGTGTCCAATAACAAAGAAACTTTCATGACTCCTCCTTAGCTAGTTTTAGCCTGGTACGGTGGCCGACTGGGCTCATATTCACTGCTCGATAAAAAGGCGCTGCATTATGTGCTGTATAAAGTTATGCTCGTGTCTTTTGAGGTCAATATTTTGTTAATAACTTTTAAATACTGTGCTTATACCCTGGTTTATGTAACAATACTGAATTTAGATATGAAAACATTTTATGTAGAGTAATTAACCACTTATATTTATTCTTTATATGGACACAGCACACTTTGTTTTCTTGTTTTCTGTTCTGCTTTTTTTTTTTTACAACATAACATGCAGTATTGATGTGGTTTTTGTGGGTGGTAGCATCTATGACATGTACTAGTTTACTTTATCTCTTGTCTGTGTACTCAAAACAGCCCGTAGAGCAGCTGTAGCCTCGTCTGTTCACACTTTAACTGTTGTTTTCTGATAGTTTGACTCTTTTAATCAGCTGGGGTAAGTTGGAATTATTATTTATATTGCATAGGCTTGGCTATAGGATTAAATTTATGAGTTTTTATAATTGCATTTCATATTTTTACTTGTATTTGTATGAATTAGTAGTAGTGTGTACCTGCCCAGGAATTGCATGATGTAAAGTAGCTAAAAAGCATCTCCTCTCTATGATATTAATGTTTTTGTTCAGGTCATGTGTGACAGTATTACATTTATAAGTACTGTAGTATTCATGCACTCTTGTAGTATTGCACCTTGAAGTATGGTCACAATCTGATCTGTAGCTAGATACAGTTTGTTGTCCAATAACTACGTCTTTATGTTTGCTAATCTGGGTTTTGCTTGATGTCTGTGTATAATAGTTGTTTCACTATTATGATAAATAAACAACCTTGTAACCTTGTTTATATTTGTATTCTTCTATAAAATCTGTTTTTGTACAGTTAATATTGAGAGTTAAGAGTTAAATGTGTGTCAACATACTCACAGCGGTTCAGATTCTCACAAAGAGCCCAATCTTTGAGTTTTAGTGTGCAAAACTGTCTAAATTCTTACAGAAGTGCAAAATACAGTCCAGATCACTAAAGCATTGCAACATACTTAACTGGTAATAACTTCACAACCACGTGTCCTACATTTGAAATGTATGGGAGCTACTTACTGTGAATTGGGTTTTAAAGTTATACCTATATTTTCCAGTGTCACAGTATCACTGTAGCTTTAGCTTTACTGTAGCTGAGCTTTAAAGGATTAAACTTACAATACCATGTAAATATCTAAGTTTTGGTGTCCCGATTAAAGCTAATTTTGTGGTTGATATAGAACAAAAACAGTAAATCAATGCACTGAAGAACAGTCAGTCATCATTTTGCACTGTCACTGTGTTTTACATGGCTTTAAGTTTGTTTTATTCTCTCTCTGTTTGAAATGTACTCTGTTTTAATATGAAGCACTTTGTGTTTTTGAGAGGTGCTATATAAATAAAGTTTATTTTTAATAGGAACTTTATTGCACATGGTTTTCAACTACCTGGTTCACACGTTTAGAGGCTCTGCAGAGAAACGTGAGTTGATTCCTGCCCACTGGCATCACAGGGGCCTCGGACCTGGAGAAATCACATCAATCAATCACCTTGTTTGTTGCTCAACGTTTGAGGACAAACAGCGGCTTTAAGTAAGATAATTTACTTGATAATTTAGGTGTTCTTATAAATATTTTGTTTATTTCATTCTGCATGTGAATAAAACGTGTTGAGTGTTAAAATGTCGAGTTTACTTAACAACCTCATTTCATAGTTTAAAATAAAAAGTAAAGAGTCTCTCCTGAGTTTTGTGGGATGAGGAGGACACACAGTGGCAAGCAGACAAACTGTATTTAATTTGTTGTATTATGCAAATAACAAGAAGAAGTAGCCTATGAGTAGCCCACAGACTGGATTTTAGTGGATCTGATAATAGCTGAACATTTGACCACAGCTGGCAACTCGGGGAATGTAAATGTAATAATATTTCACTGTTTTAATTGACTTACTTATTTTTTTTAGTGAAACACGACTAAACAGTCAGTGAAACGTCAATTAAATTAGCCAAAATAAATAAATAAATACATAACTCCTTTTACCGTTTCTGCATTTTCCGCATGCGCATTTACATAATCCGCGTCTGTGTGGAAACGGAAAAGTTTTCGTGATACAAAATGTTAAAGACAATCTAATTGTGGTTATCAGATTTATTTTTTTCATTAGCCGAATCTTTGTTTTCACATAGCCCAATTACGGGATGTATAGTCGTTTTAAAAAGCGGTAGTTTCTGCATAAAGGGAACAAGGAAATAAACTGAAGGTGTCCAATTTTTCGACCTCATTCCAAAACAAAAGATTATAGACCGTTTAAATAGATGTGCTTAAAGTACTTTATGTTTCCTCACTTCACTGTATGTTATGAGGTAAAAGCACCATCAGTCCCCATTGTATGTTTGTGAAAGACTCCCACGTTTCTGATGTGCACAACTCATACTTACCTTTAACTGCAAACAAGTAGGTGGAAAAAAATAATGTGTACATCATGGTGTACACCAGCTTATATAATGTTTACATAAACGTGACACATTGAAAAAGCTACAATGAACAACAACAACGTTGTCTAAAATCAAGTGTTTCTGTAAATTGTAATAGAATAGACTTTATTTTCATGTGTACAACGAATATACATACACAAATAAATCTTCATATGCAAGTGAGCAATTGTAACAAAGAAATTTTCCCTCAGGGGTCAGTAAAGTATTTCTGATTCAGATTCTGAAAGTCACCTTCCTTAGAGACTTGATGTTGGGTCTAGAAGTCCCGTCTTAACTGACTGTGAGCTTTATTTACTATTTGCCCTTTTGTAAATACCTGTTTTAAAATCAAATATATATTTTATAAATTGTTGTCTGTGTAAACTGTTAAGCACAAATTCTGCAGTTGCATGAAGAGTGTAGTTTTCACTATTCTCCACCAGAGTGCGCTGGAGATCAGTTTGTAGTTGTCAGTAAACATAAAACACATTTTCTTCCCTCAGAAGACTTTTATATTCTTAAAGTTTCTTTTCACATTTATGCTTCAGATGACATTCATTTTTGTTTAATATACAAGTTACAGCTCTATTTCTGACGGTAAATAACAGAGTTCTCATGTTTTAAACTCCTATTGGACCAGATTGTGTCACATGACCAGGAAGTGTTGTGGAACTGCACATGCACCAACCTTATTTTGTTAAAATTACGTATTTTACTGCTTTTATTAGCTTTTTTTTAATAATTCTTTTACTTGTCTGCTTATCGTGTACTTTATTTTTGGTCTTATTGTGTGGAGTTAAAACTGAAACAGAAACTGAAAACCGTCAGTGAGAGTCCCGGTGCGAGGAATCACCTCCTTATCCCTGACCTTTTCTCAGTATCGCTTCTCGGCCTTTTGGCTAAGATCAAGTGTAGTATCTGTTCTTATCAGTTTAATATCTGATACGTCCCCTACCGGGGACCATATATTAAATTGATTTTTGGAGCAGGGAGATGGAATAGGGGCTTGCTCCGTCCACTCCACGCATCGACCTGGTATTGCAGTATCTCCAGGACCGGTGCACCCCCACTCTGTGTTCACAAATAAAATCAGCTTAATAGTTTGCTGTTCAGGTCACATTTGGTGCAATGGTTGTTCAAGGCAGTGCAATTCAGTTGTTTATCCAAGTTAATGTAGTAATATATTACAACATACCCATCGCAATTAAGTTTTGCATTCATAAGTGTATTCAAGTAATATAAGCCAATTGGACTCATTATTTAGAAGGAGAGCTTTTATGTAAAAATATATATATCTCACCTAATACATTGGGTGTAAGCAGAATTTTAATATTATGGCTGAATAAAGTGACGTTCATTTTAACTATTTATTGATGGATATCAGAATTAGCTTTATTGCCAATTAGGTTTACACATACAAAGAATTTGCTTTAGTGACTTTGTGCATAATAAAACAAAAATATAAATATAAAATTGACAAGATGCAAAGAAGAGGATAGGGGCTTGTTCCATCCCTCCATGTGTCAACTTGGTATTTCAGTTAGGGTTTTCTGATTGGTGGTCTCTAATAAGGCCAATCAGAAGTGCCGATCAGTTGATGCAATACTTATTATTATATATGATTGTTGAGTTGAAGGCTATCAAAAGTGAGCTGCAATCCTCAGCTGAAATGTATACGCGTGTGTGTGTTGTTCTCTGCCTGGTTGGCCATGAGTTTGGGTGGTAACGTCACAGTCATGAGCTAATTGGGTGTCGGGGCTGCACCTTAGTATAACTCGGGTGATGTTTGTGTGCAGTTGTCTGGTTGTTGGTCTAATTTCCAAAAGGACTAATAAATAGTAATATATATGTATATATGTATATGCTGTTGGGCTGGACTCATTTGTTGGCGGTAAATAGATACAACTGGTGATTTTAGGTTAGCTTTAGATGTGGAAATACACATTGCATGCTGGGAAATGTAGCCATTATTTGTCAAGTAAAATGTAAATAATCTCTTTCAGCCTTAATACAGAAATGTTTCTTCTGTATTAAAGTACTGCAGATTCGCACAACCAATAGCCTCTGGTTTTGGTAATTTACAGAAGGTCAGCACCCTCAGTCTGCATGGTATGTCTGTGAAAGACCCCCTCGTCTCTGATCTGTACAACTCATACTTACCTGGCAGGGGAGATACCATGATCAAGAAGGTGGTTCACCCAGGGTGAGGCTTAGCCATTGCACTCTGGTTGAGCTGACCTCTGCGAATTCCCCAAATGTGGGAATCTCGACTGCATAATTTCTGGTAGTGGGGACTGCGTTCGCGCTCCCCTGATAACATGTGAAATGAAAACTCAAAGCAAATATATGTGTTGTTGGGCTTTTCAAATCAGTGACCTGGATTAAAGGGCTCCTATCTGACATTTTAAAATAGTCTGCATTGGTCAGTGTATACTTACAGTGGGGAGAACAAGTATTTGATACACTGCTGATTTAGCAGGTTTTCGACTTACAAAGCATGTAGAGTCTGTAAGTTTTATCATAGGTACACTTCAACTGTGAGAGACGGAACCTAAAACAAAAATCCAGAAAATCACATTGTATGGTTTTTAAATAATTAATTAAATTTTATTGCATGACATGCAATTATATGATCACCTACCGCCAGTAAGAATTCCGGCTCTCACAGACCTGTTAGTTAGTGAATGTAACACGGGAGTGTGGCGTCAGAAAACAGACTGGGAGTTGTTGCAAAGTAAACGGCGACATGCACAGTACAAGTGTAGGCAGATGAGTGTTTTTTGCAGAATATTTTAATAAAAATTGATGTCAAAAACCCTGTCAGCCGCATTTTGTTTCTGCTTTGCAAGACCCAATCAGAGAGCCGAGCGTGAGCGGCTCCTCCGTTTTGGCCCGTCTTCACTAAAA
>NW_024042080.1:0-9802 GCF_014851395.1 Micropterus salmoides | reverse complement strand
TCCTGTGTGAAAAGACTTTTAATCATGCTTATCATTCAAACTTAAACCTCTTCAACTATATTTTTTAATGTTCTGCTTCAGCCTCATTTTTATGGCTGAAAGCGTCGTTAGTTATGAGATGATGAGAACGCGTTGGTTAGTCCTGCCCAAAAGCATACGCTGCTTTATTTCATTTTATTATTTAGATATTGACTTTTAGACCAGAGGTTGCCGCATGATTGAGATTAGAGAAACAACATTTGACAACCACTCGTCACGTAACTCTGGATTGGACAACTGCAGGATGTTCAGTTTCTAATTATATATTTTTTAATACTAATGTTTTTGCACTGGCCCAATCGGGCCATCGTACCGTGTACATGTACGTGTACCTGTATCACAACCACGTCCTACATGTACATAATAATCATCATTAAAAAGTTATTCCTGCATCCTTTGCCCTCTGCTCACTGCACTATTTGTCAGTCTGTCTATATTGTTCTGTTTTGTTTATAGTATTTCTGTTCTCTATTCTGTAGCATGGTTTGACTTATTATAGTTTTTATTATAGTATTATTGTATGAGTAAGCACATTATGAGCAATGTACAATCCAGAGTCAAATTCCTCGTATGTGTGCACATACCTGACAATATGATACAAAGTCTACATGCTAAACACATAAAAAGGTTTAATAAATGTAAAAGTGGACTCAGACAGCAGCTAAAATGTCTAACAGCTTTCACAACAGTAAGAGGAGCAAACACGGAGCACCGGTTGCTCAGCAACTTAACGTTCAGTTAACTGCCGAACCGGAAGTTGCTTCAGCGTCGTCCAGTCTGAGCTAGCTAAGTTAGCTCGCAAGCTAACATCAGCAGGCTACATGCTACAAGAGATACTCCTCCTCTGCTCCTCCTCCTCTCCTCCTCCTCTCCGGGTCCGACCGTCACATTAAGTGTGGGTTCTGTAGAGATAGGGGTTCTGATGGCTCCACTGTTGAATCCTGCTACATTACATCTTGTTTACAGTCAATATGAAGCTACGTGTCGGAACCAGGCCGAGCTAACGCCACGTTAGCTTCTTGTTAGCTGCTAGCTGTGTTCATGAACACTGACCTGAACATCGGTGCTATCAGAGCTCGAGCCTGCTGTTTGTCCTCCGGGGACGTTGTTGCTCCGGGGCTCCGGGTCCTGTTTGTCCTCCTCCATCCCGCTCTTGGTCCTGGTCTTTGAGAAGCAGGTCTTTCTAACGTCGGAGCTCTTCAGATACAGGAGCGCTGCGGGACCTCGTGGATCGCAGTGTTCTCGCGCCATCTTAGAAGCACGCAAGCCCCCCTTAGTTACTGTGCTAAGTGATAAATAACATTTAGCCGCAGTGTCGAAAAGTGATCGTCTGCCGAAAGTGATGTTTGGTAGGCCTATGTGTAATATATTTGTTTATATTTGGAAAAGGGCTGTAGCCTAATTAACATGACTTACTGCCAACTAAGATATAAAATGAAGACAATTTTGCAGTTATCCTTATGATCTGCATTATTTTACTTGCTGTGTAGGCCTACCAACCAATCCAGTCCTTTTTACCTGTTAAAATACCTTTAAATTGCCAATACAACTCATAAAATGCAGTATTTCACTTGCCAGAAAATGATTGAAGCCTTTTGTTATTGACTGAAAGGTTATTTCTGCCCTGAAATTAGTTGATTTCATTCAGAAGATATATTAAAAGATTATAGCTCACCTAGTACTTTTTACCTCTTAAAATAACCCCTTTAAATGGCCAGTACAACCCATAAAATGCAGTAGGCTATATCACTTGCCAGAAAGAGACTGGGCAATACAGCTCCAGCAGACGGCAATCACTTTTCGGCAAACAATCACTTTTCGGCACGACACGCAGAATCCAAGATGTTGAAGCTTTTTGTCCCGCAGATTCATGAGGCAGCGTTACTTTATCAGTAGCTGGAGACTCTGGTCTGTTCTCCAGACTCCAAACAGCCTTAAAAACGAGTTCTGCTGATTTAGCAGGAGCAGGTGACAATTTAAAGATTTATGAGGTTGTACCAGAACAGGTTTACATGGTTTAATTTTCAAAAAACAATTATTTTTTGTCACGTTGCACATTGCTGCAGCTCCTCTTTTCACCCTGTGTGTTGTTGTCACAGTGTCAGGAACAGCTCCTGTGCAATAACCCAGTAACCCTGTCTATAATTAGCCATCTGTTTCCAGGGGCCTCGTGTATAAACGCTGCCTACGCACAAAAAGGTTACGTACGCTGTTTTTTACGCACACGTTGGATGTTACTGTGCAGATGTCAATGAAGCAGTCAATCAAAAACCTAATTATGTCCGTTCATACAAAAAAAGTTTGATCATGTATGTAGTGGTTTAATATCAAAATAAAATTGAATGTGAGAGGAATCGATAACTATGGTTCTCAGATAGGCCTATTTAATTTCACTCCGTATCACATGTTAACATTCAAACCAGCAGTGTTATTTGTGCTCACCTATAGTTGCCATAACTATTCCATACTGCGCCTTTCAATTGTGGAAATAAAGCACAAGGTCACTAAATGGTCGATCTCCCACCTGTAGGCGGATTCATCCCCACCAAAGATGAACCCAATGAGCGTGGTCTCATCTGCAAACTTCAGGAGCTTGACAGACTGGTGACTGGAGGTGCAGGTGTTGGTGTACAGGGAGAAGAGCAGATGGGAAAGAACGCAACCTTGAGGGGAACCAGTGCTGATGGTCCTGGAATCAGAGACTTGTTTTCCCAGGTTCATGTGCTGCTTCCTGTCAGTCAGGAAGTCTGTGATCCACCTGCAGGTGGAGTCAGGCACGTTCAGCTGAGAGAGCTTGTCTTGCAGAGCGGAAATCCACAAATAGGATAGTGGTGTAGTCCAGGTGCTGGAGGATGAAGTGAGGGGCCATGTTTACTGCATCATCTACAGACCTGTTGGCTCTCTAGGCAAACTGCACAGTGTCCAGGAGTGGGTCTGCGATGGATTTTAGGTGGGACAACATAAGGCGTTCAAAGGACTTCATAACCACAGAGGTCAGGGCAACAGGTCTGTAGTCGTTTAGTCCGGTGGTCCTTGGTTTCTTGGGGACAGGGATGATGATGGAGGCTTTGAAGCAGGCTGGCACATTGCATGTCTCCAGTGAGGTGTTAAAAATGTCTGTAAACAGCTGATCAGCACAGTGCTTCTGGGTGGATGTGGAGACAGAATCCGGCCCAGCTGCTTTGCGAGGTTTCTGCCTCCTGAACAGTCTGTCATCACAAGGATGAGAGGGAAATGGCTGGACTACAAACGACGTGCTTCTTCACTTTGCAAACCTATTACATGCACAAAAATTTGGAAGATTTAATTGTACTTAATATTTGTAACCCACAGAAGACAATCCACAAACGTGTACTATGATTTATGTTGTACGTAGTAAAAATGTTTTATTTTGTCTGATTTAACTGTGTTTATTGTTGATGTACGATCGGAAGTCTGTAATGGGTATTTTATTTTGAAAATTGACCGTTTCTCTGCCGTTTCTGTGTCTGACTTCCTGCCTTGTTCCTGGGACGCTTCTTCTTCCTAGGCAACTGCCCATGTCGCCTATGCCACAGGCCGGCCCTGCATCCGGGCAGCAAAAACAGAGAAATAAGGCAAGAGCAAACAAAAAGCAGATGCAGCATGATGCTGACAGACGGCTTGCCTTACACACTGGCGCCATCTGATTACTGCATGGTTTATATTTATTGGTTTTGAAGTGTGGATCAAGTGGACTGATGGGAGACAGCTGGGATTGATTATGTCACACACCTTACGGTGCCTGATTGGAGGAGAGAGGAATTGGCTCTGGTTGAACTGATTGTGTACAGGTGAACAAGACAGGGGACAGAGTCTAGATAGAAAGAAGAGAATGGGACGTGCAAGAGAGCCGAACAGGTGGCATGGCAAACCACAAAGAAGAACAGAGGGAGGAAGCATAATAAACTGTTGTTTAATGAAATAACAACAACCTTACTGGGCTGCTGATCTTCCATTATAGGAGGACTGGTTGTTTGACTTTGTGACTTTAAAGTGAAAACTATCATCTGTTGAACAAACTGAAGCTCCTCTGCTGCCTCCTGCTGGCTGCTTCCTGTCACTGTCAGTCTGTTCGTCCCTCAGGACAAACTGGAGAGCTCCTCACAAAACATTCACATTACTTGTACTTTACTTTCTACTTCTACTTCCATCTCAGAGGGAAATATTGTACTTTTACTTCACTACATTTATCTGACAGCTTTAGTTACAACTTACTTTACAAATTAAGATTATTACACACAAACACATCAACAGTTTATAAAATATGATGTTTAATTATAAATGAAACATCACATTTTTCACTTTATACAAGTACAGCTGAAACCATGAAAGTCTGGAGGTTTCTTTTGACCCCAAGAAGACTCAGAGGACAAAGAGTGGGCTTTTGTTTTCCACAAGTGATGCAGTTCATTAGAAAACATGATATTTAATAAGGAAGTGAGAGTGAGAAGACGATAAAGAGGTTTTCCACCTTTGTAAATCAGCTTCCACCGCTTGTTTTGGTGCTGCTGCACAGACGACATCAGAATCTGAAGTAGAAGTTAAAGGTTTGTGACTGCAGGATCAAAACAGGACGTTTCACTTTCATCATCTTCGATTGAAACCACATCTCTTTTTTCTTTGATTTGTGAACAGCTCAGAAGTGACGCTCTGTGGTGACAGCGCTGATGATGTCATCATGGCCATCAACCAATCCCTCCTCAGCCTGGGTGGAAGGGGTCATCACCATGGAAACAGGCAGGTCATTTCCTGCAGTCAGAGCAGGTTAGAAAGAAAATGTTGATCGTTTACAAGCTTCTATTAGAGACTGTCAATCATCTACACCAGAGAGAGACTGATTGATTGATTAATGATTAATGTGTTACCTGTGGCCCTGTGTCGATATAAAGACACCATGAGGACAGTGGAGATGCAGTACGGACAGAACACCACCAGGTGGCAGACCAGTCTGAACACAAGCTGGAGGGGGTCTGAGGCACGGGGTGGGGCTCCAGATGTGGGCGGGGCTACAGAGGTGGGCGGGTCTGTGGTTGTAGGTTTACCTGTAGAGAGAATCCACCTGGTCAGGTGAATCTCTGGATGAAATAAGTCCTGAAATCAAAGGAAACCTCCTCACCTGTGACAGAGATCCAGCTGGATGGAGACTCTCCACGACCTCTGATGTTACACTTGTAGAGGCCTTCATCAGACTTGTTAACATGGTGGATGGTCATGTGACCTGTAGGCTCATTCCTGATGAGGGAGCCATCTTTATAGAAACCAGCTGGGAGGTTGGAGGGAGGGATCTCTGTTTTACAGTGCAGAGTGACATCCTGTCCCTCCATCACAGGGAGGACAGGACTCTGCAGGATCACTGGTCCACCTCAACACAGAGACAAACTACAGCATTTCATCATTTACACACAGCTTCATCAACACTAACTCCACAGTCTGATCTTACCAGGGACAGTGATGTTGATGGTGTTACTGGTTGCTCCCTCTCTGGACTCACACCAGTAAACTCCACTGTCCACTGGGTCGATGTAGCTGATGTTACAGGAAGAACCAGCTGATCTTCCCCAGCCAGCTCCACACTGAGTCCTGGTTTCTCTGGTTGTGTTCCTCCTCAGCGTCCATCCAGCAGAGCTGTCGTCCTCCTCACAGCTCAGAGAGACAAACTCTCCTTCAAAATGCTGAGAGCAGCTGGGACTCACAGTCAGAGAGGCTGGAGGGTTGACATGACACACTGATGATCTTTTGCATTTTTGTTAAAACTACATAACCCTTTAAGTACAACAAAGAAGAAACCCTGAAACCAAAACCTGAACCTGAAGCAGCCTCTGTGATGGTTTTATGACAGCTGTTGTACTTATGTACATGTTGTAAATCACAGACACCACTGAAGGTCAGAAAACACGAGACACCTTTCCTGAACTTTAAGTGCCTTTAAAACTGAACCTGAACACACTCAGAACATGAACCCTGGTCTTGGCAGGGGTGGGAGAAACATTCAGATCGTTTATCTAAGTGGTAATTAACCATAATAATACAATCCATGACGAAGAAAAGTCCTACATTCAACACTGAATTAAAGAAAAAGTTTAAAAGCTTTAGCTTTATCAGTATTATAAGTAACATGTAAAAGTAATGTAAAGTAAAAGTACTCATCATGCAGAGTGGTATGTAGTATCTCATAAAAGTGAGCACACCCCTCACTTCTTTTGTAAATATTTGATTAAATCTTTTCATGTGACACTAAAGAAATGACACTTTGCCACAATGTAAAGTAGTGAGTGTGCAGCTTGTATAACAGTGTAAATTTGCTGTTCCCTCAAAATAACACATCACATCACAGCCATTAATGTCTAAACCGCTGGCATCAAAAGTGAGTACACCCCTAAGTGAAAATGTCCAAATTGTGCCCAATTAGCCATTTTCTCTCACTGTAGTCATGTGACCCATTAGTGTTTGTAGTGAACCAGCCAGCTGAAGTACCCCAAAGCAGGTGGTGAAAGGTTTGCTCCATTGCCAAGTGCTGTTTGTGCAGTTTCGGCCATAAAACCTCCGGTGAAGTTGAGATAACAGACTCTATGCATGACTGTTAAAATGACAATATTAACCTTGTCCAGAGACTCACCTCATCCTGAACTAGGCTTCCCCTTTTAAACTTCCCTTATTACCCTGTTTGAATTAAATAATCTTTGTTAAGTTACTTAGTGGCCTGCGACTTCAATTTGAGTAGTTCTATTACTACGAAGGTCTTTTTAATGCAAGCAAAAAGAAATGTTTTGAGAGAATATTTATCACACTGCAATCAAAAATCAAGTTTGTAATTAAAAATAAACAGGCCTTTTTGTGTCACAAAAGTTTTTATTGCTATTATGTCATATTATTTGATTGCAAGTTCTTGCGAGTCAGAAAGTTTTACAAGTCAAAAAGTTTTGCTAGTCAAAAATGGTCAATAGAAGAGATTCTATTGGTGGGTTTGACTGACCAATCATGGGTTTGCATTTACCACATAGTCACGCCCACAATCCCCTCGCTCTGATGGCTCCGTCAAGCCCTCAGCTCTACTGGAGACGGCGTAGTAACGTGTACAGGCTAGATGGAGGTAAGTTGACGTCACTCATTTCAATAGAAATGCTTTTAAATGTACTATGGCATGATTTAATGATTATTTATATTTACCGTTGGCAAGGTCACGCAGTCTATCATTGTCTCCTTTTTATATAATGACATGGATAACAGTTAGCTAACGTTAGCCCTCTTTACGTGAAGCTTGACTGGTAGTGCATTTGTGCACTCGGACATGACTATAGCTAGGTTGTGGTTAGCTACTCATGTTTAACACATTGTGCATGATATCAAGCAAAACTAGTTTTCTGTGACTGTGGTAACTGAAGTTTCTGGTCACACAGCATAAATTAGACTTAAGACCACTGACAGACAGACTAGATATTTTGCTCTCGCGCTTTGAAGTAGTGAAGCGTTATTTCAGTCGAATTAACTTCTGCTGCTCCACCAAAGATCGGACCCAGCCACGTGGGTTAGTTTCACTAGCTGTGACACTGAGGACATCAACCAATGAACCAAGCCACGCTAACGGCTTATCACTGGAAGTTTTCTTCAACCCAAGCCGACTAGGACGGATCTCCAGGACAAACCTGCTAGTAAAACGTCGGTCTTGGCGTGCCAGGCTGCTGAAACTGTGGACACCAAGGACCTGAGCGCTAACTAGTCATGGGGCCACCCGAACACAAACCGGCTGAGAAACCAACAGGCTGTAAGGCTGCTCAGTGGATGTTCTTTATTTTTAATCCTTTAGCCTAAAACTTCTAGCCTTAGTTAACTCAGTTATGATCATATAACTTGTGTTCCTTAGTTCTCTTACTCCCAAATTCTTTCCACAATGGACCAACTAAATTCACCTTAAACTCTGTTACTCTCATTGATTAACTTCTGGTTGTTTAATGATTATTGCTGTTTGTCTTTGATATATTTAAAGTTTAAAGTTAGTTAATAAATTTCACCTTAATCACAGGAACTGTGTGTGTACTGTTTAAATCCAGGTCACTTGACGGAGGATTCACGGCTTTGATATAAGACTGACTGATTGGTTAACTAACTGACTAAGTAGGTTTGCTACATGTTACACAATCTCAAGTGCGAATGGGGAGCAGGTGTGTTAAAGTTGGTGTTATCGCTCTCACACTCCTTCACACATAAAGATGGCCTAAGCTATAAGAATATTGCCAAGACCCTGAAACTGAGGTCAAGAGCATACAGCGATTCAACAGGACAGGTTCCACCCAGAACAGGCCTCTCAATGGTGACTGGGCTGCAGGGCAGTTGTCCAACATGATAACCCTAAACCCTATTGAGCATCCTCAAACGGAGGGCAGAGGAGTGGAAGAGGACTCCAGTTGCAACCTGTGAAGCTCTGGTGAACTCCATGCACAAGAGCGTTAAGGCAGTCCTGGAAAATAATGGTGGCCACACAAATATTGACAGTTTTTGTAACAGTTACCAGTCCTCTACCAGTGTGTACCAGTTATTGGGGAATGTCTGAGGTGACAATTCAAAATAAAAAATATGTAGTGTAATATAATGCAGTAAGGCTGTCAGGCATTTTGTATTTCTGTCAGATATGTTTCTCCTGTATATCAACTTTTCTCATTTAATTTAATCCCAGTTGAGTCTACATACATGCAGGCATGCCTGATGTAGCCTTGTTAGTCTTTTTAAATGTGCATGTGGAGACACAGTCAGAACATCTGGGGCTTTAACTGGCGTACCTGGTTAAGCCGATGGGGTGCACTCACTTTTGTTGCCATCGGTTTAGACATTAAAGGCTGTGTGATGTGTTAATTTGAGGGGACAGCAAATTTATACTGTTATACAAGCTGAACACTCACTAATTTACATTGTAAAGTAGTGTCATTTCTTCAGTCTTATGTCACATGAAAAGATATAATCAAATATTTACAAAAATGTGAAGGGTGCACTCACCATTGTGAGATACTGTGTATGTTTATAGCAACAGAATCCTAATCTGGCCCCAGTGTGAGGAACCCAGGTGGAACTGAGTCGTGAAAAGTGAGTCTGCTGGGATGAAAAGCCTCTTAGGTCCTGTTATTAAGAGACTGACTGATCTGTGAATGTAGAAACATCTTCACTGATCATCCTGATTTCCCAGCTGTGTCCTCAACACTGACTTTTCTGTCAGGATTTGTGAGACAGTGAGTTTCAGACGCTGGCAGAAGGAGTTTACTCACCTTGGTTTGTTGTGCAGCACAGCAGTGAGGCCAGAACTAAAGAGAAATCACACTCAGGTTGGTTTGAGGTTTTACTGCAGACACAACAACTGTACACCTCAGAGAAGATGGAGACCCTGATCCTCACTGAACACTCACAGTATCTTCCAGCTTTAACATGACTGTGTGTTTCAGTCTTTGTCCCTTTAACATCCAGTTTAAAGCTGGTTTCACTTCCTGCTCTTAAAGGTTGTATCAGAGTGAAGTAAGAACAAAGTCTGAACAAACTGTTAAACAATGATCTTTTGTTTTTATAATGTCTGACGTTTTCCAGACAGTTTGATCCTTTATCTCACCTTTATACTTCTCCAGCTCAGCTCACCTGCTAACTGTGTAGTTACTGAAATGTGGACAGAACCTAAATTGGATTAAAAATGATTCCCCTCCCCTTCTCCACCCGAGCGGGACAACGACTTGCAGCTGGCCTTCCTATCTTCTCCTGCGCACTG
>NW_024042079.1:0-4579 GCF_014851395.1 Micropterus salmoides | reverse complement strand
CTACAAACCTTTTCATAGAGCAGGACTAGACTAGGTAATAGTGACAGATCAGAGGGGCTGGCTTCAACACATTCAAACATTCTAACTCAGAACTGATTCAATGAAATAAATCAAATTAAAATGTTCCCTGGGCTCTCCGTGATGTTCTGCTTCTGTGGTCAGATTAGAACCTGGTCTTAATCTGAGCCCACAGCACGTGCTTCCATATCACTAATGTGTAGCCTATTGGCTGAACTGACACATGTCTAAAGCTCGTCCATCAGACCCGCGTGACGCTTTGATTGCCATGAAGCATCACTCTTTAAATGCAACTCTTTAAATCTAAAGACTGAGGGGAACAGGTTCAGACAGGAGACGCTGACTTGTTCTGAAACACCAGGTGAAAATACAGAAATCAAACTGACGGTGGGAAACTTCAGATTAATATGGTGAGGAAGAAATGTTTCAATCAAATGGCATAATCATTTATTTTAATCCTATTTTATGATTGGTTGACAGGTTTTTGTTTCTTTGTTTTTTACAAATTGTGATTGGTGTTATTTTAGTCTTTAGTCTGACACACTGCTGAATTTCAGCAAGGGATTAATGTGCACAAATTCATCTCCTTACAGTAATTTCCCATAAAATATATATAACATAACATATTAATTAACATATTCGTTAAGCTTTTTTCTTTATTTCCTCTCTCTCTCTCTCTCTCTCGGCTTAGTTGTGTTTGTATACATATATATATTATTATATTATTATACTATTTATATTTCCGTTTTCACCAGACGGTTACAGAGGAATTTCACTTCACACACGTTAATGCAATCTGTGTTCAAACACTGACTATAGGCCTATATTTATTCCAAAAACTGTAGGCCTTCACACACACAGCCTATATAAACCTGCAGGAGAGGCAAATTACAACCGTCCTACGGCTTCCAGCCACTGGTTCTGTGTGATAGCTGTCCTACATACTTGCTGAGTCCGGGAGCACCCACTGTACCGGCTGGACCAACTTGAAGTAAAATCACGGATGAAAACCCGCCGGCGGCGCGGAACCAGCTCCAGCCCGCCCTTCACTACCGACAAGCTCCCTGTAGACATGATGAATGAAAGGACGCGCTGTGCAAACACAGAGGGCGCAGTGTCAATACGCAGAAGGCGCTTTATAGGAAACCAGCTGTTGTAGCTGTGTGAGAGCGGTCACGTGGTGGCCACCGGCGTCACTGCTGTGGATCCGCTGACGGTGCGTGGAGCGTCACTGACCTCTGCTGGACAAACTTTGTCACTGCAATATGAGAGGCATGCTGCCTTCATGAGCTGCTCGAAACCTCACTTTCACTTTGCATTCATGATCAAAGACTTTTTTTCCTACATCTGTAAGGCTCGTTAGGCGCCATAGGGACGATCCCGGTATAATCATGTAGGTTACCATGGCTCAAGTAAAATGCAATTTATATGCTTACTTGTGTGTTCCTTTTTAAGCTAACTATGTACCATTATGCAGCATTGTCATAGGCAATATGATTTGGGCATGGCGCCATAACTGTAGCCTGGTTCTTGTGGTAGTATTTTGTTTTTCTGCTATTGGGCTGTATAGGCTACATCAGAGAGGATTTAGAAAGAGACATTCCACTTAAAGAATCCTGAATAGAAATCTATGGGGGAAGCCAGTAGGCCTAAAGTAAAAATAGTTGTATGCACATATCTCCTGCAAGAAAGCCAATCATCTGCCTTTTAACAGTAGGGGAGAGCCGGGACGAATGAAACACAGCGATTTCTCAGAGACCATACATACGTCTGATATGCCAAACCACCTCAGCACATACAGTCCACAGTACTTAAAAGAGCCGGGAAAAATCAGGTGGATACGTCACACTTTCACGGAGTTACATGAAAGAAGCTGTTTTCAATCACGGAAAATAAATTCACTCAAGCGATCTTTTTTTTTTTTTATGAGTTGTGTTTATTGTTCCATGTGCCGTGGTCGTGATCACATAAAATATTAGTTAGTACTTTAACACATCCTGAAGTTTTAAATGTCAAAGTTTTACAGTTTAGAAGCGAGTGAAGTTTAAACGTCACTGTCATGCTGGGTTTCACACCAATGACACGCAGCCGTTCTACCTTACTTAGATACTGCAGGAGGGGGGCAGAGCCCAGCAGGCAGCAGGCCGGACCACCAGTATACTCACAGCCAAATAACAGGGTCTTCACAGTAGGCCAGGAAAACAGGCTGCAGATGTGAATAAAACGGGCAGCCCATATCTAATCCAAATGTGCATTAGCTGTTAGATTTTCTAGTTAGCTAGCTAAGTTATACTGATACTATGTTTTATTAAGAAGAAGGACATAATGAGTTTGGACATAAGGGCAGTGTCAAGCTTTCTAAATGAAAACAAGAATAACTTAAAGAGGTGGTATTCTGCTTTTTGGCTTTTTCCTTCTCCTTTATTGAGTTATATCTCTTTTTTGTGCATGTAACAGGTTTGCAAAGTGAAAAAGCCCAAAGTCCAGCCCAAAGGGAGTTCCCATCTCCCACAGAAAGCTCTGCTCTGAACCGCTTGAAACAGCTCGTTTGTAGTCCAGACCTTCACTTCCTTACTTGTGACATTACAATGAAAACGCGTCATAAAGCTTGCCAAGCGTCTAGCGGGGTCAGGCACGCCCTCAAACCAAGCTAGTCTGAGCGGAGGTCCTTTGGCTCGACTCGCCTTTGTTTGGGTTTCCATTGTAGAAATGTTGTACCTGTACCTGCTTCCAGGTACTTTTTTTTGTATCACCTCATCTCCGTCGAGGTTCCAAGCGAGCTGAGGGATACTAAAATGTAACGTGAAAACACGACAGACTGCTGATTGGTCAGAGAGAATATTCACTATTCACTGCATCATCATTGCTGCACCAGACAGAAGCCAGCAACAGAAGGTTTTATATTTCACAGGTTTCTTATAGAATTTCTTATCTGTCTTTACATTCTGAGGAATGTTGCAACGTTTTACCGTAAAAAAGAGAAAGATGTGTGGATCGCTGGTGTGTGTGTCGCATTGAACATTACGTCGCGGCAGTTGTGTGTGGCGTCGCTATGACGACAAGCTACGTACTATCTCTGGGTACTATCTGCAATGGAAAACGGAGCAGGGCCGAGTAGAGTCGAGTAGAGTCGAGTCTATCGACAAACAATGCGCACCTTTCCTTCAAAGTGAAATTATACTGAAGTTGTTTCACATTTTAACAAGATAACAGCTGGTATAGAGAACAACATATGATTTCTGTCTGTACGTTCTATTTTAAAATGAAGTGTTTCAATCGTCCCGGCTCTCCCCTAAACATTAGGCCTATAGGCAAGTCCTGCGGTTCCACTGACATCAGTGCACAGTTGAGGTTTGAGACGGTTTCAAGTGTTTCAGTAGTGTTTATCACATTTTACCCGTGATTCTATCCATGCAGATTTCATGTCCTAGTGACCAGGTAAGGTGTAGAAATGGCTCTCTCCACATTCATCTAGAGAGGGGCTGAAATAACCGCCCAGAGGCTTTACCAAAATGGCTGCTGAGTGGTGGGACTTACCTACGTATATAAGGACTTTCTATACATCTACATTTCAAAGCTTTCACTTCTTGTAGCTGGAGAAAAAAAAGAAAAAGGAGGCAAATGGTAGTAGACTGTTTATATTTGCAGAACTCGCGGTGGAAAAAGTGGGCTATTCAGAACTTTTGCTTCAGTAGCAAAGCAGAGTCAAAACTTTAGTACAAGTAGCCTAAAGGTTTTGTATTCAGAATTGTACTAATGTGAAAATGGTCTGTAGTTTGTATAGTGCATGTCTTTCAAGTTTTTTTAAACACTTAACGCGCTTTACACTACATCACATTCAGCCCATTTACACACACTCACACAGTGAGGAACAGAGGGCAAGTTGCCAACTGCTCTCAGAAACTGAAATGAACTGATTCATACACGGCCATCTGTAGCAATTTGGAGTTCAGTGTCGTGCCCAAGGACACTTCGACATGCAGACTGGGGGTCAAACCACCAACTGAAAACTGGACAACCACTCTACCCTCTGAGCACAGCCGCCCATACCTACAAAATACATGCAGATTAGCAGCAAAGTGTGAAGCCTGAAAGTATTCACTGGGCATAATGAGGCCTTTCTTATTTTTCAGTTTGTACTTCCTTTCCTTTCCTCACCTCAATGCCTCCTTGCCTTGCATCTTAGCCCCTCCCACCAGGGATGCAAGACAAGGAGGGAAGGAAGAGACAAGAGAGAGGAGTCGAGGCAACATCAATAAACATTGTTACAGCCTAGGGCTGTATTTTATGATCTCTGTTGGATAAGCATGACAGGGTTCATGACAACTTATATATTTACTATTAATTCAATTCACAACGTGGCATTTTTTATTTAACACACATTGCACATTTGATCATCATAAATAACTAAGACAACTTCTTAATACAAAAGGAATACAGGTGGAGACATTCCAGCTGTGTGCCACGCCTTTTTTAAATATCAGGGCACGGTGTTAAAAAAAGACAAGCGGAGGACACAACATCATTGCTTCAAATTGGCAGGCTGAGATCGATTTCCAGG
>NW_024042078.1:0-25514 GCF_014851395.1 Micropterus salmoides | reverse complement strand
AGCCTTCAGTCATCCAGGCGGCATCAGGCGAAATGATGAAGAGGCGAAGCTGCGTCAAGAAAGCCAGATTAAATCAGGAAGTGCAACGATTACCCTTCAAAATAAAACCAATCGTCGCATTACAGAAAGGACAGATGAACACGTTTCGAATCAGAATAAATAAGAATAAAATAAATAAGTGTAATTAGAGCTACAATAAATTAATGGTAAAATATTACACGTGTTTACATATTTATTAGCTAATTTAGTGCCGCTATTCGGAAAGGATTTAATAAAATAAATAAAAAAAACCCGATCGGGAATCTTTTTTACATGTCGGCTAACTTTACGCACTCCAGAGGAGCAGAGCGGTCAAACTATCAGTAACAATTGAGATTACTTTGTAGTGGGAATACCTGCCTGGGTTGGGAATACTTTTATTTAACTTACTTTGAGGACAAGCTGGATTTAAATGTCGTTTCTCAGTGACTCCTGAGTCCCGGAGTTTGCGCTTACCTGTGGAGCAAATGTGTCAAGAGGCAAAAGCAACGGTTTCCGCTCGTGCCGTGTTGTGATGGCTAGCCGCGGTCGCTCCTCGCTAGCAGGGTAGCTAGCTGCTGTAAATGCCTGGTCGTTGCTGCAAAGACGGCGATAATTAGCTCGCAAGCGGGCTACGCTCACTCGGCTGCTAGTTTTTGTAGACAGTTCGCCATCTCTTAAGATTGCTGACAAGGCCGCTAAACGGATAATGCGTTGGATATTACAGTAAGGTGAGTGTCATACAGGCACAGTTAACCTAGTTTCACATGTTAAGTCGATAGCCTAGCAGCTGAATCTTACCGGTTAGCGGAGCGCAACGGCTCAGACTATTCCCTGGATTTAGAGTCTTTCCATCAAATGTTCCATGTTTACAAAATGTTTATGCAAGTCTTAGTTTCGGGTGGTGTCTCTGGGCGCAGTTGTTGTAGCCTGGAAGGTTAACGCCATTTGTTTTAATGTAATGTCACTGCTTCTCTGCCGCTGTTTCAATACATATAAATTCACATTTTATTAATTGTCAACCATCCCAAGTTAGCTTGCCACACCAGTACATAGCCCCCCCGTAACGCCGTGCTGGCAGCAGAAGTGCTGGTCCTGGAGTCCTCAACACATTCTTACACATTTACAAAGTGTTGTGTTGGCGATTTACATAAACCGGATTGTTTTCACATTGCTACAGCTGATGGTGAGGACAACGCATCCCTGTATCTGGGACCTTTAATGTTTAGTGGAGTTAACGTTACTTGGCGTTTAACATTAGAAATCAACGAGGCTACTCCGGAATGCCGGTTTGCTCTACTGACTGTGTCCTTTTTTCTTTGTTTTGCAGGAAAATCACCAGATGGAAATGTGTTTATTCACAGCGGATTAACGTTACTCATCATGCCTTTCGAAATTATGGAGTAATTTTTTTCACAACACCATGCGCGCCTTCAGATCAGACCTCCACCACTGCTGCAGAGGTTCCTTACATTTGGATTTAACAAGCGGTTTTTGAAGACTAGCAGCCACGACTTTTTTGTCTTCCAATGTGATTCCGGTAAAATATTAACTATGTATCCAAGCGGGCTGGATATGCTCCGATACTTATAAACATTTGCGTGAATTCGTGCGAGGGAAGCCCAAAGAAGGAGGTCCAGGGCGGGATAGGTACACAGAAACTACCCGTTCCGAAGAAACATGGCCTCGGTTTGGAAGAGACTGCAGCGTGTGGGGAAGCATGCGTCCAAATTTCAGTTCGTGGCTTCCTATCAGGAACTGATGGTGGAATGCACTAAGAAATGGTGAGTTTTTTGGGAATAACAGCTGACCACAGTGCTGTCATTTAAGCCCCATTTAAATTGTGTGTCTCTGTCTGTGCTGGAATGCAGAGCTCGTTCCTGGTGGCCATAATTCACACACAGACACACAAACACACTCAGTCTCCTTGGTGTGCAGGCATGTCTGCATGCTGGGAGGGGTCGGCTGCCTTGTGAAATGAAATTGCTATTTTTTTTCCCCCTTGTGCGCCAATGTTGAATTTGTTTGGTTTGAGTCTTGAGTAAAGAGGGTGGGGGGCAGAGAGATTTCCCTTCAACCTGAAGGGCTGGGTCCCGGCAGCCCACGCTCTCCTGAAATGTCCTTGAGCAAACCATTAAACACCTACCAGCTGTAGGGATGCTGTTGGGAATTTGATTGGACCTCTGACCTAACTTGAAGATGAAAACTATCAGAGAATTTTGAAACTATATAATGCTTAGTTGCATAATCATTCACAGTATATTGAAAATATAACCTGCTGACTGTTAAGTCACTCTTGTCAGCACAATTTTCTTAGTCTTTCTCCTGCTTGCCACAGTTTTTTTTTTTAAACAATAGCCCAGACTTTAATGTCATCCCATTCCTTCCACTTCCAATAAGATGTGACCGCTATGTTAGAAATAATGACGGCAAATGTTCACACACTGACATATAATAACAATGATAACGTACCTGTTGTTAGATTTTAAATATATATTATTGCTTTAGTGTAGCTTTTCCTGCAGTAAAGAATAAATGATATACACTTCAAGGAGGTGGAGAAGCTATGGGGGGGGGGGTTCAGAGGTGAAGATAAAGTGGAAAGAGAGGTGGATATACTGCTACTACACTTGAGCCTGCAGGTATGTGCCCTGTAATGAGTGAAAAGCGGGGGCTTGTAAAGCAAATATATTGCCTGCAGACATGGGTTCTCAAGCGGCTTGCCATAGGCGTGACTACCCCAGCCTCACAGAGCTTAGACCTGGGACAGATGCTAACGTGTTGGAGAATGGAATGAGAAAAATGTACATCTCTTCCCAGAGCAAAGGGTGGGTGGGCTCAGCACACAGTCAGTAGTACGCTTTGTTTTGCAATCTGAGCACAAATCTTTTGTTATTCAATAGAAGAAATATGTATACATAGCCATTTGTTGTTACATTATTTAGTTCTTATCAATAGTTGATGTTGTGATAACAGTTATAAAGGCATGAAATGGTTTACAAAGTACTCAGATTTTTTTTCAAATACTACTTGGCTGTAGACTACTTCATGTACAAAGTCTGTCATCATGTTAGAGTTAGATCATGACCATTTCATGTTGTCATTTGTGAGCTACTAGCCTGTGTGTGACTCTTCTTGCATCTGCCTTTACGTTCTATGTGTGTCTGATAGAGTTGTTTCAGGGTCTCTGCTTGTCTTTGAGTGAATGTTTGTGTGTACGTGTGCATGCCTGGCTCAAAGTGTGCGAGAAAGCGTTGGCGCACGGTTTCTGCCTTCCGTGGACTTCATCAGTACGGTATGTTATTGTTGCAGTGGAAACTTTCCATCTACACTGACTGGAAACAGTCCCCAGAGCTCAAATGGATCTGAAGCCTTCAGAAGTGATTTTTCAAAACCCACAGCCCTTTCATTTCTGGAATCAATAACAGGAAGATCACTTATTTTGTTTTAGTGTTCTGATGTATGTGTGACCATACATAAAGATGTGGGCGCTTTGAATGTACATTTTTTTTAAATGTAAAAGCATTTTGCACACTTGGCTGACACTCAAAGGCTCAGTAGAATAATCTCTAAAGTCAAGATACTATTGGAGACTTCAAATAATCGATAGGTGAGAAGTTAAAGGTTCTGTTCTGCTGTGTGTGTGATTCTTATGTGATATTGTTTAAATACGTGGGAAAAGTTGCACATTTTCAGAGTCTCTCCTGAAGGACGTTCAGTGTTGGACTTGGTTGTTCACATGAAAAGTGACAGAAATAGCTGAAGTTCAAGAAGTTCGGCTACGAGAGAACACAACTGTCGAAGTAGTGTTTGTTTATTAGGGGCTCAATGCAACATACCTACCTAGCTACAGATTTATGAGAGGCCAGACTGCCTACTGCTTTGTATCACCTATATTTGTGTGAACACAGCATTATCATTCACTTGCCAACCGTATCACGTCCATGTGGGATGAACTCGTGTAAGCATTCTCATCCAGCCAGAATAAAATTGATGCTTGAATCCTCAGTGATGGTCTCAGTAAATGTGACCCCTCCGTCTTTCTCTGGACAAAGCCTCACTCTATAAAGGACCCTTTTTATTGCATGGAGTTGTCAAAGGTGAACACCAACACAAAACAGAGCATTGATCTGCCAGATGACATAATAATAGATATGGTTCTTTGTGCAACCCCCACATAATGCACAATATGTTGTACAAACGTCACATAATAGGAGCATCTGGGAATATCCCCTGCGGATGGAAGATGAAATGTAAGAGTCCTGACACCCCATCAGTCAGCCATTGGGTACTGTTGGTCCGTCATTGAGCACATGTTGCCTACTCTTGCTTGTATTTTTCTTTTTATATTGCCAGTAGCCTTTGCACTAGGCGGCTGTTCAGCTAAATGAGCTCATTGACTTGTGTCAGTCTGTGAGAGGCTGTTTTCTGACTATTAGCAGATTTTCACCACTTCAGAGAAGTTTCAGCTTATTTTTCCGCCTCTACATTTTCATATTCTACAAGCTAAAGATCTTTGGGCAGTTTGCTCAACAGTATTATTTTCCTCCTTGAGATTGAAGGAAAGGATTGTCGGAGTTTCCTGTCATACTTCGTAAAGTGATTTTTGGTCTTTATCTGTTGACCCAGTTGCTGAAGTCGACTCCTCTGTGGAGCAGACGGGAGTTGGTATTCCACTCACACGCCCATTTCAGACTCCAGAATCAATTCAGACCAACCATTAAATGATTAATGAGTTCAGTGTTTGTGTGCTAGTGAAATGAAGCACCACTCGCACGGTGTTGCAGCACTGCCCCCTTTGAAACTTGATATTTAACATCTTTGATGAAAAATGAACAGTATTTTCTGTTGCCTTTCATCTGTAGCAGGTAATTATGATCACTCGGGTCAGGGCTGGATATCAAACCTCCTTGGCACATGATAAGAAGCAAGCTTTAAACTATTAGTTTGACCTCTGTAGAAGTGGATAAACTGACAGATATAATGTTAGTGTTTTATATATATATAATTAAATGTTACTTTCTGATGTTTGTGCCTCATTTTGGTGCTTACACTTGCATAACGTGTTTCTCTGATATTTGCTAATCTGTAATTCTGTTAATCTTGTTAGAACATCACTGTCTAGCTACCTCAGTGTTTGAGTAGCTTAGTGAGTTCATCACTGGATGACTGCTGTGCTTATGCCACCTGGGCGGCTGTGGCTCAGGAGGTAGAGCGGGTTGGCCGTTAATCGGAAGGTCGGCGCTTCAATCCCTGGCTCAATCCTGCGTGTCTTTGACACCCCGAATTGTGAATGGTGAATGCAGATGTAGTGTAAAAGCGCTTTGAATGGTCGAAAAGACTAGAAAGGCGCTATACAAATACAGAGCATTTACATTTACCTGGCTTGCTGTGAAGGTGACTGGCTGACTGACTCTATAATTGTCATTGGGAAAGCTATCATTATCTAACCAAACATTTAACAATCAACTAACGAGAGGAAAGTTCAGTGTCAGACTACAACAAATGACTTAAAGGACATGTTATAACAAAGTATTGAGTCATAGTATGGAATAGTCACAGGTACAAGTTGTAAAATTTAATATTTATGTAGGATATTTCGAAACAAGACAACATAGACTAGCCTAAAAAACAGCATTATTTTTTTCCCACTCATAATGGCTGACCAGGTTCATGGAAACATGTCATTTTATTTATAAAGGCTTAAGCAAATATTATACATACATAGTGGTGTGATTGAGCAGTGCAAAGTCCACCTGTTTCAGTTGTTTAATATCTCACTCCTGCTGCTGCTACCAAGGACATGGACAATTCATTGTTCCTCTCATTCTCTCTTGCATCTTTTATAACGCTGTCCAAGGACCATATCTGGACTTTTTGCATGTTTAACACATTTACTTTTATACATTTTCATGTACATTGTTGTCTGGAAGCTATGTCATGTACTAGGTTATATCAAGCATCCAATTCTGATTTTCAGGCAGAATGTTTCAATAAGCCCTTAAACAGCCCATTCTCACCAGAAAAGCAATCTGTTTGGGTCGATTATACAGCAGATTATTATGACCCATATTTACTTAGTTTATACTTTAGTGGCTGTATGCCGGTAGCAAAGGAAGACAATGTCCGCGTAAGGAGTTAATGGAGTGGGTGGGTCAAACACAGAACCATCTCTTAGGAGCCCGAGTTTCGAGTTCCATGTGAAAGAAAGTCATTGTTGACAAAGTTTTGAGTTGAATAAAGTTACATAGGTGATTTACAGTACTTATGTCATGTGACTTACATAAATGTACTTAATTTAACCCAAACATTTTTTTTTAAACCTAACCCAGTAGTTTTGTTGCCTAAACCTAACCAAACTACGACTGTTTCATAACAATAACTACGGGTTTAATGTCATGTGATTTCTGTAACGTATTTAAGGTCTTGTACGCCTGCCGCTGGACTGGTACTTTCCAGTGGTCCTGTATGCCATTTTGGTCATAAATGTTGTTTTGGGACAATAGACCTTTTTTTTTTTTATTGCCATGTTGTGAGGAGCAACATTTCGATCATATACCCTGTGCAAAAAGTTGTCATCAGAAAGTATTGTATTCTGTTATCTTTATCTTGTCTGTGCTGTTTTTATTAGTTTCTAAAATACTTTCTCAAATAATTTTGAAGCACTTGTCCATTACTGTGTTAGGTAATGATTGTGCAATGCTTTGCTATAATATATAAGCTTGAGCAGACAAGAGAGGTGTTGTTTGAAACCCTCAGATACACTGCAGTAAGTGAGGTCCATTTTTCTGTCCCTACTGTCAAGAGGATGCAACTCAATATGACCTAAAGCATGAATGTAACACTCACTCACTCTGTTAGTATTTCCCAAGGCTGGTGCTTTTGAGCAAGAATGGGTTTTTTGCCAACTTGTCCTGTTATATATAGTTTGAAATCAACATCAAAAAAAGCCAAGAGTGTTGTTGCCGCTGACAAACGTGTTGACACACGTGGCTAAGGGAGTTATACACTGGAAACGACACAGACGCGATTGATTACATGTGGTAAATCTATCTGCCTACATACAACCTTGGCTAATCAAGAATGCTTTCCTCACTGCCACATGACAATACAGGGAAGGTTCAAGAGTTCTGAGGAAGAAGTCTTAATATCAATCAAGGACAGTGGAGAGACCCTGAAGCCATACATGCACGCACGCACGCACACACACATCAGTCATTTCATAGGGCTTTAGAAACTCTCGCCAGACTCAAGCCGATTTAAACATCTCCTTCGAGGTGATTGGTGGTCCCGCTGGGGATGCCTGCGGCGTAAGAATTGATTTATTTTTCAGCATTTAACCTGTGGCTTGTCATAGCACCACTGCAACGCTTGATAGATGGGTTGTACATTATCAGCCAAAGTTGTTCGTTCATCCAAATTAACCATGCTTTTATTTTTTCGCTTATACTGGAAATGGATTTGCTAGCTATAGCCCCAAATATAAATGTCTAGCTACTGAAACTGAGGTGATTTCAGAGCTGTGCAGTTGTAATAAACTTATTATGTTTGCATTGTTTGTTCATTCACTTGCAATAAAGGGCACCAGGCACAGTGTGGACTGCAACAAATCAGTAAACTGCTTTACCTTGAATGGTAAACCCTTCAAGGGTAATGTTCCCACAACTACCGGTAGTTGTGCATTAACCTGTATGATCCCATCATGGTGTCCTTGGGCAAAACCTGGATTTTATTCTTACTCACTCATTTTATTATCACTGCTTTTGCTAAATGTCAAAAGTGTGTAAATTAATGTCAATGCTGTAAACCACAGTCCATGCGTCTCTCTGTCATTTGAGTAATGGCTCACTATCATTATCTTCAGTGAAAGTGACCAGCGTGTGTCACGCTGTGACATGCAATCTTCTGTAGAACATGTGTGCATTATGGCAAGCGTTCATCGTGTCTCTGCCAGAGGATCTTCCTGCCAACTTGTCTGACGTGGCTCTTCTATTCAAATTCGAAGGCTGTGACACATTCCTGAGTATAACTTTGACACCGGAGATGCTTTCACTGCGAGGTGATGGTGCTGTCGTTTCTGCAGAAATTCTGGATGAAACCACACAGTTTTGAGTTATTGTCTTTTAAGTTTTTGATAAAATGGGTTTAATAATTTAATTCTTTTCTTTTTTGGTTTCTCGAAGTGTTTCAGAATAGTCAGTCAGATTTTATTCGTTGGTCACCGATTTGTCTTAATATGCTTGCTCATGTTGTCTTTGTTTGAATGTTTTTGGACACTGGTGCCAGTAAAATGCCAACACTGCAGCGAATACAAACAAATGTTTTCATAGTTGATACTTGAGTTGTTCTAATTTGTGTGCTTGGTTATCGCTTCTTTAATTATAGCATTTGCTGTTGATTTGACTCTGCCGATTGTTTTGTCCTCTCAGTACAGCTTGCAGCTCTTCATCTCCTCCTCCTGTGATTTTGTAATTGTTTTCTTGCACCAAACCCACTACTGCATCTGGGGCAGCTCTTGCACTGTCATTAATGCTCCTCCTCCCATTTTCTTCTGTCTTTCTCTGTACCCCCTTTATCTCTTCTCCATCTCCCTCTTTTCTTTTGTTGCTTGATCTCTTTCCTCGCTGCCTCCCCTCAGTTCTTGCTTTCTTTCTTTATAATGTCACTTTAACAGCTTTGCAGTGGAATCCACCCAAGTGTAGTTGTTCTGTGCTGCAATTATGGACACAAACAGGCATTTACACACCCTCCTCCCACATACAGACACACACCAAGAAACATTGCAGGGTTGGGAAGCAGTCAATGGGGTGTTAAATGTGATGAAAACTCTGCTGGTGTGTCTGTCTCTGCTGCTGTCAGGCATAGAAACACATGGCCTTGGAGACTGCTCATCATTTATCAGCCTGCAGAGCGGTGCTGCAGCATCTACAGGCTGATAAATGCGTACTGTACGTGTGTCCGGGTGGAAAGAAAAACTCCATGAGCGTACTGGAGTTACATTATGGAAACCCTGCATGTAGCATGTAGGATGGTCAACCTCCTGCAGCTATTGGGTAAAAATGTTGTTTCCTTCTCCATTAGTATAAATGGTTTCTTCTCTACTCTTATATCAGTGGTTCTCGAAGTGGAACCAGGGGTCCTTGAGGGGGTCCCCAGCAAAAAAGGAAATAATTTATTTTCTCTACAATTCCACACATAATGATAGCATTTGACTATTTTGGTCATGGGTTTTATACACCTTTTTTGTAATAAAACATGTAAAAGCAAAAGATGGTGTACCCTGGAACAAAATATTATCAAATGGTGGTCCGTGGTCTAATTTTTGGCTACGTTCAGACTGCAGGCCTTAATGCTCTATTCCTATTATTTTTCCCCAGATCTGTTTTTTTTTTCTTTTTGTTTGACCGTTCACATTGTTGTTTAAATGTGCCCCATATCAGACTCAAGTGTGAACTGCATGCGCAAAAGACTAACACGACGTCACACATAGCATGCTGTGGTACAGAAGTAAACAGAGCCACAGACAGTGTTTCCCCTACGTTCATGTATTTGTGGCGCCCCGCCACAATATCAACGCTGACTGCCAAATACTGATTTTGGATTTATTTATTTTTTTACTAGGCCTATTTAGCTTGATTTCAAAGCGCTGTAGCACACTCCTGCAGCACATCCTCTTGCTCGTCCCTTTCGCTCTCTCGCTCACCTGTTGCTCTCTTTCGCCCTGATGAACATAGCTGCACGAATCTGTCCGACACAACGCTGTCAATGTCGGAGACCCAGCTTAGTTATTAGCAAGCATGTAAGGAGCCTAGCTAATAAGGAAAGCTAAGTTAATGATAGAAAACAAATCCGAACTAGAAAAGATCAGATTCCATGTGACTTGGCCACTTCACACAGACATAAAAAGATCACATCTGAGTCACATACGAGCAGAGAAATTGGGTTTGGGTCACTTTAGCTTGCAGTCTGAACATAGCCTTTGTCAGTTTAGGGGTCCTTGACGTCATATAGAGAACCACTGTCCTATATTATAATAATAATAATTTCCCTGGCTTTATTGTGCCTTTGGAATTTGTAGTTGTGGTGGTAATTTATTAAACCCTCTTCGGTAGAACAGTAGTATAATCTTTCTGCAGACCAATCTATACCCCAGTTACTGTAGGCTAATGGTCACATCACAATTCCTTCTGTAGATGCTCCCAGTCACAAGATGCAGACTTAAGGTTAGATGCTGCTGGCTCAGTGATAAAACGAAGGAAAAGAAATGAAAACATAATGAAGAAAGCCAGCAACCGTGACCAGTACTGAAAACTTCAAAGCACCTCTCCTGTTGTAAATAATTTTTTCCATTCAGTTTGTTTGTGACATCAGGCAAAATAACTGTGATAATTAAGTTATATCACTGCTGAAGCCGCAGTCGCATGACTGCTCATGTATGATTGCCTTAAGAAATGGATGTTGCTGTCCTCACCAGGGCTCCTTCTTTCCGTGCCGTTGGTGCTCTTTGGCACATGATGGTTGTGATTCCGACTGCGTCAGTCTGTCCGTAGCGCCATTAGCAAGCCGGTATAGGGATGGTAGATTTTTATTATCTCATTTACCCTGCTGAAAGGCAGCTGCTTATCGTTCCTTCTTTGTTGTGGAGATACACCCAAACACATGATCTAAGTGATTCCTGATCTCTCCCTGAGGCTTCATTTGTGCCATCTTGTTATGTGGAAGTATGTTGACTACTTTTTGTACTCATTTTGCTCTCCTGTAACAGATTCCTTTCTAAACCTCTCTTTTCCTTTATTGCTTCTACTTTTACATTAATTCATTCGGGGATGTTTTGAGCAAGCACGTAGACTCCTTCATCATTGTCTTGCTCCATACCTGATGTTGATGAGTGTTCACCATTGCATACCAAATGCATTTGCTTTGAGCTTGCCATATGAGGCTTTTTCGGCAAACAGTTAATGTGGACCCCTCCGCAACTGCAGAAATCCAGTGATAAGGGAGGAATGAAAGCACATTGGAGATGAGCCAGTAAAGTAAAGCAACAAGACCAAAAGATGCATAACATTCCCAATGTGTGCTATGCTCTTGTAGCATCTAACACATGGACTTCATAAGTTGTGGGGTCATGCTCTTTATTTTTATTGGATATCATTCCAGAATTCGGTCAACACAGACCTCTTTTCATTTCATTTCATTTTCCAGCGGCTTCAAAAATGTTTCTGTGGAAAGAGTTACCCTTCACCCATAGGCCACTCATGTCAGCACTAAAACATCTAATTTTCTTCTCCTGACTGTCAGTCATCACCATTTGGAGTCCTTCTTTTTTGACAGTTCTCTCTTCTGTGCTCGGTGGGTAAGATTTAAATAACTCTTACCTGATCTCCGTCCCTCAGGGCATGTGGAGCTTCTGATCTTCAGTGTCATCCATCCAACCTACGTGCTTTATTATTTGTAAATTGCTCTTACTGAGTCTCTCTCATCAGCCATGACAGATCCATAATTGCCTACACTTGACCCCCAGTTGTTTTATTCCTGCAGTTAAGTAGAGTGTCTCCATGCAATTATCCTTTTAAGTAATATTTCTCAAAATGAACATGCAGCTGACTTGAATAAAACCAGGCTGCTTACTGAATGTGAAATACAGCTTCTTCAAAAAGCATCCAGCTGGGCAATGGCATTTATAAAATGTGTTAATCATAGGGGTATTGGGGAATCTGTTCATGTAAGAATCACTATTTTTATCTTCTCAGATTCTGAATCAGTTCACAACTTCCAAAACCAATTTTTACAAAACATTTTATTCAGTCTAAGTATAGTTTCTCCTGCACACAACTCTGCTGTAAAGAATGCAGAAGGACGTTGTAGTAACACGAACAGGGACTTTTTATTTCTCTTCTGTGGCAGCGAACGCAATACTTTCAGTAGCTATTATGCTTAAATCACCAGATTATGGCTGACTCAAGTAGATTAACTAACCCTTACAGCACACACTTGTCTTTGACTGCGGCAGCAAGCTGGTACTTCTCTCACACACAAACCGGGAGAGACTTGCTTCCCACAACAACCTTCATCATAGTGAAGACTCAGCTGATCTGAAATGTTAGTAGCACCTGAATGAAAATAAAAAGTTTACAGAACATTTAACCTAATTATTTAATGTTTTTTTAAAGGTTTGTTTGTCTTAATATTTTAGTTTAACCTGGAAATTGTACACTGCTCAAAAAAATAAAGGGAACACTAAAATAACACATCCTAGATCTGAATGAATGAAATAATCTCATTAAATACTCCTGTGCTGACAACAAAATCACACAAATTATCAATGGAAATCAAATTTATCAACCCATGGAGGTCTGGATTTGGAGTCGCACTCAAAATCAAAGTGGAAAACCACATTACAGGCTGATCCAACTTTGATGTGATGTCCTTAAAACAAGTCAATATGAGGCTCAGTAGTGTGCGTGGCCTCCATGTGCCTGTATGACCTCCCTACAACGCCTGGGCATGCTCCGGATGAGGTGGCGGATGGTCCCCTGAGGAATCTCCTCCCAGACCTGGACTAAAGCATCCGCCAACTCCTGGCCTGGTCTGTGGTGCAACGTGGCGTTGGTGGATGGAGCGAGACATGATATCCCAGATGTGCTCAATTGGATTCAGGTCTGGGGAACGAGCGGGCCGGTCCATAGCATCAATGCCTTCCTCTTGCAGGAACTGCTGACACACTCCAGCCACACGAGGTCTAGCATTGTCTTGCATTAGGAGGAACCCAGGGCCAACCGCACCAGCATATGGTCTCACAAGGGTTCTGAGGATCTCATCTCGGTACCTAATGGCAGTCAGGCTACCTCTGGCGAGCACATGGAGGGCTGTGCGGCCCCCAAAAGAAATGCCACCCCACACCATTACTGACCCACCACCAAACCAGTCATGCTGGAGGATGTTGCAGGCAGCAGAACGTTCTCCACGGCGTCTCCAGACTCTGTCACGTCTGTCACATGTGCTCAGTGTGAACCTGCTTTCATCTGTGAAGAGCACGGGGCGCCAGTGGCGAATTTGCCAACATCAGCCAGGAAGCATAGGAACTGAGAAGTGGTCTGTGGTCACCACCTGCAGAACCACTCCTTTATTGGGGGTGTCTTGCTAATTGCCTATAATTTCCACTTGTTGTCTATTCCATTTGCACAACAGCATGTGAAATTGATTGTCAGTCAGAGTTGCTTCCTAAGTGGACAGTTTGATTTCACAGGAGTGTGATTGACTTGGAGTTATATTGTGTTGTTTAAATATTCAATTTATTTTTTTGAACAGTGTATTTGATCATTTGAACATTTTACAGAAAGTGGACCTGCCACAAATCCGGCTGCAGTTACAACAGTTACATGCAGGTAAACACACATTCATGGCGGCACAATCAAGCAAGCGCATTACTGAGCTGCTTTAGCTTTCACTCTTCAACATTAACGCTGTGTCATTGACCCAGCTTTTGGTTGCCACATAAACACTGACTGACAGCTCAGTGACACACACACTTGTAATGTTATTGTCAGTTTTTAAATTCTGCAAATACATGCAGATTCTGATGTCTGAATGCTCATATGACCATATTTTGTCCTTCTCGAATACAATCTTAAATGATGTTTACAATGGATTCTGACGTTTTAGCAAACAAAAATCTTTGAAATGCCCACAGAAAATTCTCAAACCACTAACAAAATATGGCTGAAGACACAGCTTAAACGAGAGTGATAGACACGGAATATTAATATAAAATATTGAATAATAATAAAAGTGATCAAAAGGAGACAAAACAGTAGATGAGATTTCGGATGATGAGATGGATGTGAGTTCCAGAGCCTTATTAAAATCCCATTTTAAACAGAAAAGAAATAAAACCAGAAGCTGACAAATATTACAACACACGCACATTTACTGAACAAATAATTTGAAACATAGTCTCAGTTTTGCTTGGTTGAAAAATGGAGAAAAAAAACGAGCGCCAGCATGCAATGAATTTCAGATGCAGGGAATGAAATGATAGGCATAATGGATAGGATTGTTTCTTTGCTTATCACACCCTGTGAACACTGCATTATAGAGACTTAATAAATTTGCAGATTCTTTGCCTTTTCACATCATGTCATGTCAGTATATGCTTCCAAACTAAGAGCAACCCCCCTCTCTGTTTCCTTCCTCTTTTCCCTTCCTGTCATTGGTCTCTTCCCATTCTCAACCATCCTCTTGATGCCGAATCAGAATTGCCAAGTAGGTCAGGTATTAGAAAAACAGCTTTTCATGATGGGACTGTTTCATTTTTAAGTAGACCGTATTTTGAAACTGTTTTAGCAGTGACTGCAGTGTTTCCCACAGGATTTTGTGAGATTGTGGTGGGTGGACATCAACCCTAGGGCATAACCCCCGCCCCCCTCACCTGAAGAGAGGCATACCCTCTCTTCAGGTGAGACTCTCATACTTAAACACTTTGTAAAGAGAAAAGTTGCTAACCTGCCTGTCACCTCGCTCTGCTCCTTTTAACTGAATTTACCATAACGGCTCTAATATGTGTGCACTCCAAAGTTAGTGGCTAGCTTGATCGCGTTCTCACAAACGAGTGAAACACTCAACCCTCAGACCCTTAGTAAACATTACCGTAATTACCTCAGAAGAAAAGTGGTTGTCTCGAGTCGGATGCCAAAGTGTATGGGTGCAGAAGTTTACAGCAGCGGGGAGCAGCGGCACAAACCACACCGTTAGAAGTCTTTAATGTTAATATATTTTTGGTTCATTTTGAAACTATGGTGGAACTATGGCGAGACAGAATACATGTAGTGTTTTAAAGTACAAATGTAAACGCTTTCATACGCTTAATGTAAGCTAAGTCACGATTGTTACATCCCTGTTGCATGAAGATAACATTAAGACAAATATTCATTTTAAAGGATGCAGTATGAAGTGAGGCATCTGTACTGCAAGATTATATAAATCACAATACATTGTATTGACTGTTTAGATCACCTCTTATAGTCCAGCAGTCTACATTCAACATCCTGGTTGCAAGTATCATACTGCAGTTTTCAGTCCTGTAGTATACTGCAAGATCCTTTCATGCATTGCAGTGATGCAGTCTGCGGTATTAGTCTGAGAGGTTACATATCAATGTGCTTGTGTGTTACGTTACAGCACTGTAGTCTGAAATGTTTCATCTTTCACAACTGCTGTATGACCACATAAACAAATGGACATTTTCCTCTCTCCTATTGTCTGTGATTGACAGACAGACATGAAGTCTGTCGGTAGACGTCAAAGCTCTTCCTCCTCTGAGTAATGTCAGCATTTAGTTGGGATGATACAGTATTCGCTTTTAGTTGCCTGTCACTCTAATACACACACATACTAAAGACCAATTTATACTTGTGGTTACATGCTGTCGTGAGCATTTATACTTGTGCGTTGGTGTCTGTATCGCTCTGCAACTTCACCACCCAAATGCTTGTTGGTGGTGGGTTTTCTTTGTTCCACTGTGTTGAATTTCTTCTTTGTTGGTGTAGGCTACAAACAATGGCGACTGAAACTGAGCGCATGTTGTAGTTGATCGATGTTGAACAGCAGTTACTTTTAGGGAAATTATTAAAATGCAGAAATGAGAGAAGGCGTCGGGGGAGATGGTATGTACGACCCTTGAACCGGTTGAGGCAGAAGGACAAGCCGGAAATGCGATGCTACAAATCTGATTTCTTGCAGCTTGTGTCTCTGTGATGTGTAGTTTCATTTTTAAGGAGGTGCATTTCAGGCTACGGCGCAGATTAGACACAGAAGTATAAATTGGTCTTTATCAAACCTCTTGCCTTCCC
This sequence comes from Micropterus salmoides, assembly GCF_014851395.1. Taxonomy (NCBI): domain Eukaryota; kingdom Metazoa; phylum Chordata; class Actinopteri; order Centrarchiformes; family Centrarchidae; genus Micropterus; species Micropterus salmoides. Next base: position 9,648 of record NW_024042078.1, on the reverse strand, counting down.
TCTTACCCTGACTGGCCTTATTTCTTCACACCATTGTCATCAACTCCTAACTCTCCCTCAGTCTTCGTTTCTTGTCATGAAGCACAGCGGAGATCCCCCTACACTTTTCCAATAGTTGGGAAACAACAGACTTTTCTTGGTCTTTAGATGCTGCAGCATTTATTACCTGACACATTGTAACTTGAACAGGGCTTTCATCCCGGTGGATGCTGTGGCAACCAAACTCGCAATGAGCAGATAGCCTACTACAGGTTAATTTGCGCTGGTCAGCTAACAAGCAGCACAAAGTTTACTTGTCTGTGCAGATAAGCAACTGGCAGTAAAAAAAAAAAAAAAGCCTCAAAAAACAGTGCACCCTCTCTTGATACAACGCACGTTTTCTATTCATGCCTCTACGATGTGTAATGTTACGCAGCTGATCACCAGCATTTTTAGATCTCGGTTCAAGCATGTTGCTTGCTTATTGGCTCGCTGATGAGATTTACTCTTCAGGTATTGAAATCTGGTACCGAACAACAAGACATCTATAGATTCTCGTTAGTATCAAAGCAGTTTGGTTGATGCCATTAAAGTTTTCGAATTTCAGTACCTACTCATAACACTGTAGAGATGCCGGGTGTACGATCCATGGAAAAATCCAGCAAATTGGTTTGTAGTCATTCAGCCAGTGGACAGGCCGCTCCACCACAAACATCTCTAAATGCACATTAGGGCACAGATTGTACAAATTATTTGGATCACATTTTAGTTCTGATAGTAAGTTAGTTAAAATTGCTTTAATATTGGTGTGGGAAAAACAAATCGTCGATCATCCGTTCAGCTGCCGATATATGATCCAATCGCCAATCAGCACAGGCCTGAACTTGGGAGTGCCATTTAATTACAAAGTAAAACCCCCAAATCTTAATACTGTCTCCTCCCACTTGAAAGCTATAACCGCCGACTTTTTAATAATATATATATATATTTTTTTTTTGTCTGGAGTGTCTTTCATCTTTTTTCCTAAACTCAAATTTATGTTTCCATTCACAGTTATAGAAATTATATTAGTTTTTAATGTGTCACAGGCTTGTTTTGTACATTGCGATTCTACACAGTATGAACACAGATGAAGCAATGAAAAACTGGATGTACAGGGCAGCTTTAGTTTTAAGTGGGCAGCTTTCCTTCTTTGAATGTTGAAGATGTAAAAGTCACTATTGTGTTGTAAAACTACATGATACTTTATCACTGTGTTCATCACAAACAAGCTGTGTTTTATCGCTGTGCCACTGAACTAAACTGAACCTTTCCCTGCTATGTGTTTGGCTTTCTAAGACACTGTGTGTAGTTGGTGTCAGCGTGTGTGTGTGTGTGTGTGTGTGTGTGTGTGTGTGGGTGCAATTCTGGTTGGGGGCCATTCATATCAAATGTGAAGTGCCTGCCTACAGGAAAGATAGGGCAGCCGCAACATCCTGACGCACCCTTCACTTCCAACAATGCAGGCAGATGGACATGCACGCACGCGGAGCTTTGCGTGTTTTACCACATGCACATTATTTTTTGATGAGCAAGCTTTATTTTTATGTCTTCGTTTCAGGTGACACATATGCAAAGAGCTAGAGATCTGATATTGATTTAATTTTAGTTTCCCCTGAGCTCTATAAAGACTAAATAGTTAGCTATGCTCACACATATGAGCCTGTCCTTCTGTTTTCTTTCTAATGGATCTTATTTGCTTAGTTTTTAACCAGTGCAGCTCTGCAGTCTACACCTGCCCTGCTTCACTTGATCTTTTTATGTATAATTTCAGCCCAAAGCATGTTTTTACTCAATTTTGTTTTAAACGTGTGTCCAGTAGCATATGATTTAATATTGCAGTGAGTGCTGTCATACTGCTCCAGTGTTTAGCATTACTGCAGCTTGTATTCATTAGTTGTAAACTGTTTTGAGACCATGTTGCATGGTGATTTTACACTTGAAATAAAAGTTGAATGAAGGATTGGTTGTAGCTATGTTGACACTGATGAAGAACTGCAACCAACGCTGAGATGCTGCCTCTGCTGCGCAGCTAGAGTAGGCACTGTGTAACACACACTCACACAAATACATTCATGGTGCTGAAAATGTAATTTTAAGAAAGCAGAATTTCTCTATTAAATGGCAAGGAAGCCAAAGAGTGGGTTACGAATAAGACACTTAAATTCAAATGAATAGGCAGCATGTAAAACATAAAACACCAATTAAAAGATCTGCCGAATACTGTAGCTGGTAATGTAGCTGGCAGGGTGTGTTTGTGAATATGAATGACCAGAAAACATCCGTACAGTCACTGCAGGGCCATGGGTTTTTGCAGCCGTTAGTTTTTTCTGTTCTTGCTGTGTGTGAAAAACATTTAATACCTACATGCTTACTAATCGCAGGTTCCTCTGGATAAGAGCTGCAGCTAAATGCTTTTAATGTAAATGTAAGAGGGTTTATATGTGTTTTGTGTCAATCTCAGAGGCTCTTATCTCAGCTCCTGCTGAGCTTGCTGACCCACTTTCATTCTTATCTGCCCTGTCTCTCCAACACACACAAACACATTTTCATCTGACTTTATACTTTTTATTCTATCTGAGCTGTAACCCAAATGACCGTTTATCACATGTGCATATTTTATTTAATTATTTATCTTAGCTGCTGAGAGTCAAATAAGATTCTTTTTTTGCATACAGCATAGTTTAGACTTAACTTGGTATTTACGACGTTTGATAAATGCAAGAGGAGTTCACACTCTTAAGTGGAAGCAAATACTGAAATACAGAAAGACTTTTGTGTTATCTACATCCAGTAAAATCCACATGTTTTTCTTCTGTTGTGGCATTCCTCTCTGATGGCTTAGTGATTCCTGTTAAACACAGAAGGAACACAAACCTGAGGTTTGAAGCTGAACATGAGAGAGAACGATTTAGAAACGTGTGAAGAAATCACTTAGCCTGCAGGCGAATGGTTTACATTTTTGTCATAGCACAGCAAGTACTGTACAAAGGGCAAAAATAAGGGGATGGTATTGTGTGTGTGTGTGTGTGCGCATGCCCTCTGATATGCCCTGTGTTGTTGGACAATAGCTTCTCTATTAGAGGCCTCTCTCCAAGGCTGAAATAGTTGCCTGTCAGTCTCCCTCTCTCCTCTCTCTCCTCATCTTTCCTTCCTTCTCTGTCCCTCTGTGTTCTTCTTCTTCTTCTTCTTCTTCTTCTTCTTCTTCTTCTTCTTCTTCTTCTTCTTCTTCTTCTTCTTCTTCTTCTTCTTCTTCTTCTTCTTCTTCTTCTTCTTCTTCTTCTTCTTCTTCTTCTTCTTCTTCTTCTTCTTCTTCTTCTTCTTCTTCTTCTTCTTCTTCTTCTTCTTCTTCTTCTTCTTCTTCTTCTTCTTCTTCTTCTTCTTCTTCTTCTTCTTCTTCTTCTTCTTCTTCTTCTTCTTCTTCTTCTTCTTCTTCTTCTTCTTCTTCTTCTTCTTCTTCTTCTTCTTCTTCTTCTTCTTCTTCTTCTTCTTCTTCTTCTTCTTCTTCTTCTCTTCTTCTTCTCTTCTTCTCTTCTTCTCTTTCTTCTTCTTCTTCTTCTTCTTCTTCTTCTCTTCTTCTTCTTCTTCTTCTTCTTCTCCTTCTTCTCCTTCTTCTCTTCTTCTTCTTCTTTCTCCTTCTCCTCTTCTTCTTCTTCTTCTTCTTCTTCTTTCTTCTTCTCTTCTTCTTCTTCTTCTTCTTCTTCTCTTTTCTTCTTCTTCTTCTTCTCTTCTTCTCTTCTTCTTCTTCTTCTTCTCTTCTTCTTCTCCTTCTTCTCCTTCTTCTTCTCCTTCTCTTCTTCTTCTTCTTCTTCTTCTTCTTCTTCTTCTTCTTCTTCTTCTCCTCCTTCTTCTTCTCCTCCTTCTTCTTCTTCTCCTTCTCCTTCTCCTCCTCCTCCTCCCCCCCCCTCCCCCGTGTGAGTGTCACACAGTCAGTCATTATTTTCCCAGAATGGCTACTTTGCTGTTATTCCCTTAAGAGTCTTTGACATAAGAGCCCATGCACACTTAAACCCAGTGTTATGCTTGCTATGCTTAACTATTAACAGACTATGAGCACACAAACCGCTGTATCACAAACCTACTGATACGCGAATGTCGCCATAGATAAAGAGGTTCAGCATTATCTCCCACATATTGACAGTAATAAGACTTGGCAAAAAGATCACAGCCCGACCAATGCTGGATTTTTGAGGCAGACATCAGTAATGATGTTTGAGAGTTTAATAACAATATATGGGTAACTGCTAACATTTTTCACACAAAAGCCAAACACCACAAGCACAACAGTAAGACTGTACAAAGGCATTACAAGGGGGAGACTAAAGAGAGGTATAGGGGATAGCTTCAATATATAGGAATATATACAGGACTTAAATTTGGGGGACATTTTACAGTTGAAAATGTATATGTCAGTGCTCTCTGGTGCTCAATCTATGTCACAGGGAAACTTATTTTTTATTTTCAATTACCGGAACCACATCTTAGTTTCTGCATTTCAGTTTCTAACTACGTTGATAACGATATCTGTGATGAGTAATATCAGACTGGAGGATTTATCAATCAAGCTTTAACACAACCTGACAGAATAGAAGAAAGTGATTTTAATGGATAGATAGAAGATCAGGCTCAGTTACTGACCATCAGCTTGGTAGCTGGAGAGCTTAAGAGCATGGGGTGGACACCTGCTAATACTAGGACTTAAACCTGGACTCCCCTATTGACAGACAGTCTTGTTGATTGGCATCTGCTAACTGTGCCACAGCGTGGTTTGACCTATATACTAGAATTTGGGATGTGAATGTGTTTTTACGAGCTAGCTTTATTAAGGTAGATCAGACTCATGATTGAGTGCTGGCAGTTTGATTCGGGTTTGGTCTAAAAATAGGGATGCACTTATCCGACGTTTTCTTTCCAGATACTGATTCGCTCTCTTTTCCCAAATAAAACATCCGTGTGCCTCTTTCAACTGTTTGAAATAAGTTAAAAAGTTATAAAATTGAATTAAGTTGTCAGTGCAGTGTGGCTCTGACATGGATTGGGTTAGGTGGTCGTAACTCTCAGCCTCCTCCAGTTCTCTTCCTGTCACATTAACCGTGTGTGTGTGTGTGTGTGTGTCCTGTTGTATATGTCGCAGTCCACAGAGACAAAGGCAGGGTTTAGCTGTGTCTCATGATTTATTCATACGAGTGGTTGTGCAGGTGTGTATGCGTTATTGTTGTTGGTTTTTGTGTGTACAGTGGTAGGATTATTAGGGTTTTAAAACTTCAGGCATTAAGAAGCATACTCTGATCAATTGGGCTGAGGGGCTTACAGTCTTACCATGCTAATGTATAGTTGGATTGGTGAAGAAATACCATGGCCTTTTTCATTCATCTGTCTCCTCTGTCCTTCCTCACAGGCAACCCGACAAACTGGTCGTGGTTTGGACACGCAGGAGTCGACGGAAATCCTCCAAGGTTTGTATTTGAGTGGCATCCTGAAACTAAATAAAGAAATGATAAAACAAACAAAGGTTTTTTCACTTGTAACTATTATTCTTGGTTCTTTTGTCCCTCTGTCCTGCAGTCACACAGCTGGCAGCCCGGCATCAAAAATCCCTACAGAGGAGTAGTGGTGTGGCCTGTACCAGAGAACATTGAGATCACGGTCACTCTTTTTAAGGTAGGCTACAGCTGGTTAATGAGCACTGAGACAAGCATTTCTATGTTTAAGGTGGACTAGGGTGGTTACTGGGACATGAGGGTCTTATTCTAGTAGATAGCAGTAACAGTGACCTACACAAAAAATTAAAGTGATACCCACTTTTACCTCACCTTTAAAATTGGGAGATTTAGCACCAAATGTTAATTTTTATTTTCAAAATTTGCTAAATTTCTGTAAAAGGGGCGACACCCAAAAACAGCAGTGTATTTTTTTACTACATGAAAGGCATAAATACTAGATGATTGATATTAAGTGTGTTGATTTTAATTTTTTTGTGGAGAAATAGTATTAAAGCTAGGGAAGGTAACGTTGGAAAAACTAGCAAGAGACCACTTTTGAAAGTATCCACGCTGCCTCCTAATAGTCGACTAAACCATTAGTTGATCAGAAGGATCTTTTCATTAATCAGGTTGTCGCAGGAAAAAAACCCTGAAACCTCAAGCTCCACCTTGGAGCTGCACCTTATAATCGGGACGAAAGTATCAGGGATTGTTGCAACACAAACCTTTTCTCTTGTAACACAGAATTAACTTAGTGTACTGCTAACTCTAGCTGCAATTGGCTAGTTAGCCCAGGTAGCGGTCCTATCAGACGATTCTACCTGGATTTGGAGCTCGGCGTACCAGGCGAGTGTTGAAATTTGTTTACAACACTAGTACAGCCACAGACACTAGAGTTATTTAAATTTTTTCCAGAGCATTGATTTAATTGCTGTCAGGATGTAAAGAGAATTTTAACAAATATAATTAAAAAATGCTTCTGAAATACACTATATAGCCTAGCTTTAATAACAGAAAATGTCTTTGCATGCAGTTTTACAGATTGACATTTTTTACATTTTAATTTTATTTTATGACTGGAAGGTCCGTATACACAGTAATACAGCCGGTCTGTAAATGACAGGGCTTTACAGACCGTATCTGTCACCGTGCCTGGCTTACTTAAACATGCTGGGCCTCTGTGCTGACAGGCTAGCTCAGAGCTCAGTGTCTGGTTACCTGTCTCAATGTCTTGACGAGACCTCATGCCGCAAATACCTACTTACCTGCCTCTTCTTTGTGTAGGAATTACTTTTTGTTCATATGTAGTTGGTAATGAATAAACCTAACAACAATATACTGTAGCACAATAAGGCATTAGATACTTAGGGACTCGCAAAATAAGACTGGAGTGAAAGTGACAAAAATCTGAGACTTAAATTAAGCATATAAGCCACACTGTGATGTCTGCTGGTTAAAAGTGTACTGGCTCAGTTTTCTAGCGCGGCTGTCTTTCTATTCTGGGCCCACTTCCACTTCCTGTCCCAGAGGAAGTAATAAAGCTGTTTTTTTAATGATCACATTCACCCACATCTGTTTGGTATAGCCACAAATCAAATGGCCTCTGCAATCTCAAAGTTTTCTTGTTCTCTAGTTGCTACAGTTTGTTTGAGCACTAGGAGACAAACACAGCCCTGATAAACAACCAGCTTATCAAGTTGTTATTGATAATGTGTTACTACTTACACAAACATAGCAATATGTGGCCATCTGACTAATCTAAATCCAGTCTGATTTGGGCAAACTTGAGAAAACTATGTGGTTGCTTATGCCTTATTTCCACTGCATGGACGGCTTGACTCGTATGGAACAGTTCTGTTTTAGTTTTCCACTGGCAACAGTTGTGGATAGTAGTACTTGTTTTGGTAACACCTATAAGTCGATACTAAAAGGAGGAGTTAAAACACTGCAGACCACTGATTGATCAGAGGGAACAGATGCTCGACACGGGCCATCCTGCACAAACCTGCCATTTGTAAATAGCCAAGCTACCATCAATAGCAACTGCATTTTTATTTTTCCTTGCTTGAGTCAGATTTTAAAAGATAGCAGCCCCCAAAACCACAATTGATGGAAGTGCAGACCTTCCTCTGTTTGGCTGCTGATGAAAGCTATGGCAATAAGCTGAGAATCCCACCTACATGAGGGTAACTATCTGCAGTGGAAAACGAAATTGAAAAAAGTGCCGGTACTAAAAGCCAGTCGAGCCAAGCTGTACAATGCAGTGGAAATGAGGCTTTAGCTTACTAGATTCTCGACTTTCATCACTTTTGTCTAGGCACTTAAGTTACAGACAGCTTGCCTAAGCTTGTTTGCTGGAAAGAGCAGTCTACATTTTATATGGGAGGTTTGAGAGATTGTAAGACTCTAACCGGGGGTGGAAAACCTACACAATGTAATTTCTCAGTAGGTTTTGTACGAAAGAGACTCTTCACATAACTTCAGTCATACAATTCATTTTACATTCCACCAGTTTTACAAAAAAGTCAGTTCACTAGTCATGAAGAGACCTACTCCACCTGTTAAAATAGTTGTATAATGATATGCTTCAATTTTTTGACAGAAAGCCTGCACAACAAACTGAGGGGATGGATTTTGAAAGATGTTTACATTTACCAGACAGGGATGGTGTAACAATAAGATGCTGTTGGTTGCATTGTGGAGAATGTAGGATCCAGAGTTTTCAGAGCTTCAGCCATATTTGAGACTAAAAGTAAACTACTGCAGTCTCTGCTGCAGTGATTTTGACCATCTGTCTGTCCGAACATCCCTTTCACCAAACTTAATGAACGTGCATTACTAAATTGCCGGAGAACCCCTTTAATATCAAAAATATTGCTTAATGCCAGTCAAATCTGTAAAAATCGAATACCTTTTTCTGCAGTGGGTCAATTGAAGGTTGAAGCAAACACTAACAGTGATTTGGAGATGCTGTCAGACCTCTGTCTGGCATGAATCTCTGTAGTGAAAACAGCTGAATTCAGCGGTATTGCAGCCTTTACCTAAGCGGTAGCTTCCGAGGTGGATATGGTATTGCCAAATCTCTACCAGTAGACATATTTCTGCTATAGCACAACATGTACACTGTTTATATCTTCCAACCCCTCATTCTATAGACAAGATCAATCCAAACAGAGGCAATGTGCAGAAAGCAGAGTGGGTGCCAGCCAGTCCTCAGTGAAACACTTGACTCGTGATTTTTATAGAACATCTGCATTTCCAAACCTGTATTTGAGCTAAATGGAAAGATGTTTTAAATTTTATCTATGAAGAAGATCCTTGTTAATGTTAAAACATGTTACCAACAAAAAAACCTGTTGTATCCTGTCACTGACTGCAGCTTATGTTTACCAGCAGCACTAAAACACTGCAGACAACACCATAAACTGAGATGGCCGATAATGTCATCTTAGATACAGTTTATATAATAATGGAGGATTTAAAATTTAACAGGAATGAGGCATCTGTATGACTTGCAGTGTTTGTGCCCATGTGGGTGTTCTGTTTGACCGTTGTGCCAGACTGCAGGAATATTGATTTCCCGGGGTGTGTCACAGGCGCAGTCAGACAGAAAGGCCATCAGTGCACATGTTTACTTGTGTGTCTTGTAGTGCTGGGGCTGCAGCAAAACACTCCATATTGACTTTATTGATTAATCTTTTTTTCTGTAAAAAGCAGAAAGTAACGGCAAGAGTATGAGCAATAATCTCATATTAACAGAGCCCAAAGTGATGTATTAGAATTAGGGCTGGACAATATGGCTAAAAATGTTCTCACGATAAAAGGTTTCATATCTTTCGATATCGATAATTATCACGATAATTATCAAATCGTTATTTCTTTTGAGTTTAAAGGCTGATTTGTGCCCCTTAGTGAAAGCTGAAGAAACCTGATGGGTAATTGGGGTTTAAACTTTTCTTTATGGTCAACACAAACAGTGAATCCCTTCACAAATCCGAGGTAGAACATTGAAAACAATTATGATAAAACTTTGTCAACAATAGCACAAGTAAAATTAAGTAAAAAACTTTTTTCAGTCCTGTTTCCTCAACAAATAAACATCTAATAAAAAATTAAGTCCGTGGATTTAGGTGAATAAAATTAAACA